>NC_080414.1:24412500-24685000 GCF_030265065.1 Corythoichthys intestinalis | reverse complement strand
CTCCTGCTTTGCTTTATTTTCTTTCCTGTTTTGATAGCCTGATTTCTGTTTTGAAAACATTTTTTATGTAGCCTACCGCACGCACAGTACTCAGTCATTGACTGGTGTAAATGTGCACCGCTGCTCAGCCTGCGCGCGGTCTGATCAAAGGAAGGGCGGACGAAACCAATTAATGAAAATACGCGGGGGGGGGGGGAGGGGTTGCTGGCAATACATATGCTCTCTGGATGTTTACTTTTTGCCAAAAACAAAACAAGAAAAAGAAACCCTTCGTTTTATACCTTTTAAAATTATAATGATTAATATTTAAATTTTCAAACGATTACCTAATGCTCTAATTTTCTTTGTGGGCCCCCTCAGGCCATGGGCCCTTAGAATCAGTACCACTTTTTCCCCCTATACGGCGCCCCTGCAAGTCGTCAACAATGAATGGCATTTGGCGTCTTTCGTCCTGACTGTGCAAAAAGCCAACGACAGACACTAAACGGTAAACTGTGCAGACCAGTTTTTTTCGGTAGATGAGTCCTGGGAGATTGAACGAAAAGTCACAACAATTGGTACAGATTGTTAAAAAACTTAATGTTGAAGTGTTGCACTTTAATTGTCATTTTCTTGCAGTTAAATGATCAGTGTTTACATTTCACTATTTGAAAGAAAATGTTTGGCAATATTTTATGCCTCATAGTTTTATCTTGTAACTACTGAAATGTAGTTACTGTTTTTTTTAACTGTTTACATATCTAAAGAAAAATGTTTTCAAAGAACATGAATAATTCGCGTGCCTGAAACACTTGAAACCTGAATAGCTGTATGAGCACTTTGACCAATTGTTTGCTGATGATATTACATATTAACAGCAATAAATTTGTTGTTAAGCTCAAAAAGGCTTTTTTATTGAGAACATGATTTGTTTTGTCAATATATGGTTTTCAATTAGAATGTGATTAATTTCGATTAATTAATTACAGACCCTGTAATCAACTCGATTAAAAATTTTAATTGAGTCCCACCACTAATATTATATATATATATATATATATATATATATATATATATATATATATATATATATATATATATATATATATATATATATATATATATACTGGAGAGAGAGAGAGAGAGAGAGAGAGAGAGAGAGAGAGAGGGGCTATTTGAATACTATATTGTTGCTCCCTATTGTTCTGGGAAGGTAGAATAATTAGCATACTATTTGCAAGGCCTTTAGCCTGTGGGTAAAACATTCAAGACAATTGCCATTTTTTCCAAGAGTGGATGTCCCAACAATTTCAGTTCACTGCAAGGTCGGAATGTCCAATACAAGGAAGCACTTAGATTAAGAGCTACATGTCAGGCTCAGAATGTTAAACACTCCATATGTTCGCTAGGAGTCAAGCATACATTAGCTGTAACAGCATGTGGAAAACAACTCCAGGGTCAAAATGAAGTGTAGAAACAAACACTGAGGATATACAATGTTCTTTAGCTACATTATCAGGTTTCAGACAATGAATACTATTTCTCGAATGTATGACTCTCCCCAGGTAAACCAGCGATCGCCCACCGCGATTTGAAGTCAAAGAACATTCTGGTGAAGAAGAACGGAACCTGTTGCATTGCAGATTTAGGTCTAGCTGTTCGGCATGACTCAGCTACTGATACAATCGACATAGCTCCAAATCACAGGGTGGGAACCAAAAGGTAAGTATTTGATGCATTTGCAATCACTTTTATATAACTGGCTGTGGCTCTGTTGTTGCACATGACATGTTTGTTGATTCATCTGTGCCCCTGGGGGTTCTTCCTAACTTGCCTAAAATTCTCCCAAAATAACATGAAGAAGCAAGATTTTCCTGGGTTTTACATCAGCTTTCATTATTGAAGTACCTAATTAACATTGCCATATGTCACTCATCCGTTACTATTGTTGGACAACCCAGTCCAGATGGTAGAACTTGAATTTCAGTTGGAGATCAGATCATTGGAGATGGCAGTCAGACAAGTGACAGATTAGATCACTCGGGCTCTCAAGGCATTAAGCTTCTGACTCGTGTCTAGACTATCAGAGTCTAATAGGGTGTATATCAGTGTTGTTGTCGTCAAAGCTGATGATAATGAAAATATTTTGTCAACGAACAATTTTTTCATGATGATGACGAGCTAAAAACATGTCTTGGGAGACTAAAACATAACGAGAAGAATGCCACTTTTCGTCTCAAGAGAAGAGAACGAGATGAACATTCGTCATAGTTTCTGTCATAATTTAACAATGTGTGACATTTTCTTATCGTATGTGTAGTTAGCATACATTGTAGCAGCGGCGTGTCACTCATGTTTAAGGGGGTGGTTTACTGATCCTAACCAGAGTTCAAATGCACATTCACATTTACAAAACTAAACTGACCATCTGTGAAAAAGAACTCTGGTACGTTTAAAACGGCCAAACATTGCTAAAGTGAAAGCGTTCTTAAGCGCCCCCTGCTTCGCTTGTAAATGCAAGGGGAGCAGGGTGCGTTTATGCTGCATTATGTGCAGCTGCTGTGACGCTCCACACTCTCTCTCCACCCAGGAGGGAGCAATTTCCTCTTCTGAATTTGTCCAATCCATGAGTGCGCCTTTCGTCCACATGATGCTGCTCGAAATGTTCAATGGCGCAGTTTGAATACTGAACCTTTTCAACAAGTCATTTCGTCAGTGTTGTTGCGAAGTAGCTCTCCAACCAGACCCTGGTCCTCTTGGTCTAATGTGAAAGTGCCCTAAATGTAACTTGTAGCTTTAGCATTTAGTGTGTTGAGTGTGTTCTTAAACTCTTTGAAAACTTTTTACATATAGTTCTTGGCGTTCAGATGAGTTAATTTAATTGAAAATAGTCTACTTTTATTCCTGTGTAATATCACGAAGATAGTGATGTTCTTTTAAACTTTTAAACAACAATTATGTGCTCGTCTGTCAATGTTCATTTTAAGTTGTTGAAAAAATTTTTTTTTTTCTTTATTCGTTCATGGACTAAAACGTTTGCGGTTTACAGGCGAAAACATTTTTGAGTAATTGTGGACTAAAACTAGATGGAGACGAATAAATTTGGAAATGATTACAATATGACTAATAAGTAGTTTCATCCATAAGACTAAGTCGAAAATTAAAAGGGCTGCCAAAAACAGCACTGGTGTATATGTATTTAAAATGGATGCATACTTAGGCCCTTGACCAACATAACCATAGACACGCATAAGGTAGCAACCCCGTTTGTTATTGGGCTGTTTAAACCAGATTTCTCCCCCCACTCCACATTGGAATCCTTGGTATTTATTGCACATGAACACTTCAAGGTAGTACTTGGCCAGATTTTTTTAAAACTCCCCTTTCAGTTGGCAAACCTATGTTTTACACAGGGTGGACAGACACAGTCAAGGCAATGTGTGAAAAAGTACACAATACAGACAAGACCTATCGAGTTGAAAGATTAAAAACTGACTCGGAGGCTGATGCACAGGTTATGTTTTGTGTTGTGGCATTGTGCTATTTAGCAATTACACTGCTCGGGGGACAAAGGAGTCTCCGGTCCTCTTTGTCTTGTATCAGTAGTGAAAAGATGTATTGATTGGTTGAAGTCCAGCTTTTTGTTTCTTGTGGCTGTCCAAGCCTACCAGCTAACTATATAATTTTAAAAGGTGCTTTGGTGCCAGTAGAAAGCTTTAGAACAATAGAGCTTACATGACATTCATAACAGACCTGTTTTTCTTTCCAGGTACATGGCCCCAGAAGTACTAGATGACTCCATAAACATGAAACACTTTGAATCTTTCAAGCGAGCTGACATCTATGCCATGGGATTGGTCTTTTGGGAAATTGCCAGTCGCTGCTCCATGGGAGGTGAGGATGCAGTGGGGTTACTCAAATGGCTGGAAGATTGACAGATTAACTGCATGAGTGATGGATAAATGGAGCAATAGAACGCAGATATTCATGTAATTGTTGGGTCACCCATTATTAGGGACACGGGTCGAAAAGCCTATCAGGCAAACCACGTGGGGCTAACATGTAATTTGACCCGTTCTTTTTTATTTTTATTTATTTATTTTTCCAGGAATCCACGAGGACTACCAGCTGCCATATTATGACCTGGTTCAGTCAGATCCATCAGTGGAGGAGATGAGAAAAGTGGTTTGTGAGCAGAAGCTACGCCCTAACATTCCTAACCGCTGGCAGAGCTGCGAGGTAATAAGAATGATATAATTCCGTATTGTATACATTTATGTAAAATATCCATTAACAATATCCCTTAAATAGACAAGCATCACAAATGGCAATCCTGCATCATTGTTTCACTTAAATGTTATTGCGTTTATTCACCCATGTAACATCACCATCTAGAGATTTAGGATTGGATATTTCGAATTTCCAGCGCAACTGTACTTATGCGTCCAACTGTATGACTAACGATGCAAAATTTACATTAAGCAAGGGCATTACCTGCATCATTTCTCCTGGCTCAGCCAAGTGATATTTTTTTTTCTGCGCATCATAAACATTTTAAACGCTCTTGTCATGTGCAGCCTAGAGCAGCCTGTTGTTTTATTCAACAGTTTGTCAACCTTGACGCCCTGGCTTCTTTGGAGTTCAATCTCAACACAGATACATCTAGGCTAAATGGTTAGCACTCTTTCCTCGAAATGAATATATACCAAGGTCAATAAAATCATTTCAAACTGAAAAGTAATAATACTGGGAAGAAAAAAAGATTTGCTTGCATCCTAAAGTCTCAGTTTTTGTAATATAATTATTTATTACTATTGAATATATTTATATTTCTGACCTTGAGTGTTATTCATGCAGAATATTTACTGTACTGCGCTGGACGTACTGTAATCAGAGGTGGGTAGAGTGGCCAAAAATTGTACTCAAGTAAGTGTAATGTAACTTCAAAATAATATTACTCGAGTAGAAGTAATCATCCAAAAAATGTACTCAAGTACAAGTAAAGAAGTATTTGGTGAAATAAATGCTCAAGTAACGAGTAACACTGTGAGTAATTGCTTACAATGTTTTTTTTGTTTGTTTTTTTAAACAATGGTATTCATTTTTCTCAGCATAAAGTTATGTATATGAACTGTTATTATTATGCTGTACGAAGTCTTATATTATGCTGTACTAAACCTGTCGCGATATGCAATAAGTCAAATTATCGCACTTAAATAAAAATGAGGGCGGTAATATTCCTGGCTGCGATTTATCGCCGTGTGCGTGTTGGGTAGACTCCAGTAGCTTTCACAGATGTTTATTAGCCATCAACTCCCCGTGGAATATATAGAATATTCTACATTAAACATTGTAAAACATTAGCTTTGCTACATTGAGGCTAATGGAAAAAAGACAATGTACTAACCACTTTAGTCTGCTATAAAACATTGACAGTCTTCTCCACAACCCAAAATTGCGGTTTAAAGGTGACACATCAAGCATGAAAACTCGCTGTATTAAAGAACTTGCAAGGGATGCGAACAAATGAAAAAAATCTATTACTGATACAACATGCATGACGAAAGAGAAGTGCATTTTGTTTTTGTTTTTATTGAGTGTAAAGCTTACGGTTAGTGGCTTAGCAAACGTAATTCCGGTGAACATTTCAAAATAAAAGCACGTCATGTTCAGATTTCTGGAGGCAATCGCATTTACTTCAGATTCTACACCAAGAATAAATTTAAAATGACACCCGTTATGAAAAATCTGATTGGCAATGATAATATGATGTAATAAATGATAATAATTTGGCTTCAAATTTGTTGCATGCGCACTTTGCAGGACAAGATGACAGTCATTTTGGATCAAATTAACATTTTTATTGGGCTCTAATTGGCAGACAACAAACATGACAGTGGGTTTCCCACCTATTTCATATTCTGCACCTAACTAGCTTTAAAATGACTCATTATGCATTGTGTGTTTTTTTTTTTTTTTTTAATATTTATACATTTTAATACAGTTTATGTTTTATTTGAGAATAACAATTTATTGCATTTGAATAGGTGATTTATTCGGATATATTATAACTATATTTATGGGCAATAATATCGCATATCACAATAATTTATGAGACAATATAACGCCTACTAAAATTTTTAGCGCAACAGGCCTATGCTGTACTATAACCTATTATGGAGAGAGAGAAAAAAATCAACAGAACTGAAGCATCATTTGTCCTAAGAGCATGAGTGCCCTCTAGTGGAGAAAATAGTTCCGAGTTTGAATTGTTGAATATTGAATAATTCCTTCATAGTTCGTATTATGAAAATTAAAAGGATTATACTGTATATCCAGTTTTCCGTGGTCAATCGGTGTCAAATAAAAAATTTGGAGAGAGGCTAAAATCCGCGCTTTCGAATCATGTTGAGGGCAGCGCTGAAGGTCAAATACTTTTTAATAATTTTCTACGGTGCTTTCAAGACGCCCTTGATTGAACAGGCTGGCCTGATCATAGAACAGCAAGCTTGAGTCTGATTGGTATAATGGAGTCATGTGATTATTGTTGCAATGTCTCATTGGTGAAACTCGTAGAGCCACTGTTGGCATCTCTGGCGAAAAAAAAATATTTAACTCTAATATGTAGAAGGAAGAAGAAAAATGTAACGACTAGTGTAGCCCAAAGTAGCGGAGTAAGAGTAGCGTTTCTTCTTCACAAATCTACTCAAGTAAAAGTAAAAAGCGTGGCTTAGTAAAACTACGCTTAGAAGTATATTTTTTTTTTGACAAAAAGTTACTCAAATAAATGTAATAGAGTAAATGGAATGCGTTACTACTAGGGCTGAACGTTATTGGAAAAAACTGTCAATGCGATTTTTTGGTTGTTTGTGATATATACTGCTCACAAAAATTCAAGGAACAAACTGTTGCTTTAATTTCTGTGAGCAGTGTATATTGCGATATTTGAACTAGAAGAATTTTCACCAGACTTGAATAGCTCTGTTTAGGAAAACTTTACTCACAGTGACCACATTGTATTCATTAGAGATGCCCCGATCCGATCACATGATTGTAAATCGGGCCGATCGAGGTATTTTTCAGAGGATCGGAATCGGCTGAAAAGGATAGGGTTTTTAATTCAAAAATTTTTTTTTTTTTTGTTTTTTTTTGCCTCATGCCTGTACAGCCTCTCACCCTCCCTCCTGAAAAGCAGTGTGACCAAACGGTTTTTCTCAGTCACCAATGCAGCTGGCGTTTGGTACCTAAAGTTAACAATGATTGGCATGTTTGTGGCTTTGATCTGACCAGAGATGCCTCGGTAGTTCTATGATCAAGGGCACAAATGTGTTAATCATCGTTAAGCTTGGTACACAGTGTGAAGTGTACTGTGGCAACTCATTCTTTGTGTCAGTGAGAGGCCGTTCTCGGCAGCGTGAGCGTCAAAAAAAGATTTGGTATCGGATCGGGACTCGTTATTCGCAGATTCTCAAAATCAGGTGACTTGGACTCGGGTGCAAAAATATGAGATCGGGACATCCCTAGTATTCGTATACTACCGATTAATCCAGGCTAAGGGGGTTCATCTGTGAATGATGAAGATTGGTGTATATAAAAAGGATCCAGGAAGCTATGTCTCTGCACTATTGCTGCGTTTAGGAAGAAAAACAAAAGTTTATATTAAAATCACGTTATCAATGTATGCCTGACTACGCTATCATAAGGTTGTAGGATGTTAAGCATTGCAATTTCTTGCCTTTCGCAGGCGTTACGTGTCATGGCAAAGATCATGAGGGAGTGCTGGTATGCCAACGGCGCCGCACGGCTAACCGCGCTGCGGATCAAGAAGACCCTTTCACAGCTCAGCCAACAAGAGGGAATCAAGATGTAGACCGCAAACTACCAAACACACGCAAACACATTTCTGACTATCATCCATATCATTAGCATTACATCATTTATCATCGAAATTTTTCTTTTTTTTTCATCTCTGGATGAAGGGAAGTTCAGACATTGTTTGCCCGGTTTTCTCTCTTTCTCACACTTAACTTGCCGAATGGTGAGTTTTGCATTAAGAGCTGAAGACGTGTCGGTGTGTTGCACAACCGAATCCATTAATGGATGGATGGATTGATTGGTGGATAAATGGCTGAATCTCATGAGGGACGGCAGTGCCTAAGGGCAATACGTGTGGCATCAAAGGAAGCCTTTGCCCTTTTTCCTACATGCTGCTTAAGTCATGAAAAGAAGACTCTACAAGACCCATTAGAGCAACGGGAGTCTATCCCAGTCTGGCCTTCATTGCTCAGACATCCTCAGGTAGATAAAACAGCAGACAGTCAGCTGGCATCACCGGAGAGACCACTGAGCTGCCTTACATATTCATCATCACCGCCTCATTTGTATATTAGCATTTCATTATTCACCTCACTTGGCTCTAAGCTACTCGCATTCATTCAATACCTTTTTCTCTAATGTGATCTGTCACATTAGCCCAATCCACAGAGACAATTTACAAACACAAACACGCATTCTTCAAAGAATGTCATTATACAAAGTGCTCCCACAACGCTAATGCGTTCTAGTCTTAGGTTAACCATCATTAGTTGACTTCACAGTTAGAAATACACAGGACGGGTAGACATTTATAATTGGCTTAATTCAAGGAAACTAATACGTTTACAGTGTAAATTAATCTGAAATGTAGGAAGTCATTCATGATTCATTCTTAGGCATTTTTGTTGTACTGGGAGCAGCAAAAAGAAGTTATTGTCAGTCTGGACTATTCGAAAAAATGCGCGGAAGCTCAGCTGAGATGAATAGCATTTGAGCAGAATTATTGTTCATCATAAATGTTGGATGTGAGTAGCACTAGGGACTGAAACACGGACCATAGTATTAAGACACCCTGAATCTTTTGCAAAATTTCTCATCGCTGCGCCAATTTTGCACCTGGTATTGATTTTCTTATGATGTATTATTTCTCTCCCCCTGTATTATCATGGAGATGAAAGGTCAGTTTAATTTATTGTTTGTTCTTTTGAGTGGCAGGGCATCTTTTTTTGTTTCTTTTGAAAACATCAAACTGGACATGATGACCTCATTTACTTTTGGCAAACGTGCTGCATCATATGCAATTTACAGTAGATAAATGTGTCTATTTTCTATACTCTGCTAAAATCACAACAACAATCAGCTGCCGCCATGCCTTCCAGTCCAGCTGTTACCAGAAAGTGCCAGTGCTTTTAAAAAAAAAAATGCCTGCTGTGCAAAGCGTTTGTTGGTGGCATGTCAGAGGAAGCCGAGCATACAGCAGCTCGTACTATGCACATTTAAAAAGTCTTGAAGGAAAAGAAAGACGTGTCACAACGCACAACGCCAACAACAACAACCCAGCCTCGACCCTCTGGTGCCATTTCATGACCTGCCCTCTGAACACGACAACACACGAACGCCTCAGCAAACCACTCTTTGGACAGCTCCTCCTCCCTGTGAGGACGTTCACCGTATGGATCTTTTTCTTTCTGGGCATTCGGTGTCACAGTGACTTTTTAAATGCTTAAAAGAATGACAAATGTCGTTCTGTGAATATATATGTTGATTTTCTAAATTTCATGCGAAACTCCTGTTTGTGGAGCAGTGCAAAGTGGTCTTTAAAAACATGCTCTTTTCTGTGCAACATCATTTAAAAAGAGAATAAGCCATAGGTTTGCCAAGTTGTGTACATAGATTTCTGGGGCACGGTTACTTTGTGCAACATTAATGAAAAATATGATTCATCTTCGTGAGCCTTGTGGGACCAACGTCATCATCTTTTATGTACATAGGCGAGCGTCATCAAAACTGGTTTGAAGAAAAACAGCTGATCAAGTTTTTCCATCTTCCCTTTGAACTGGCAAAACTAAGAATTCGAGTCCTGTGGAAAGCCGTTTGAGCATTTCTTTAAAGGCCGTGCTATCATTAGTCCACAGCCAGCCAGCTAATGTGGTTATTTAATTTCTATAGCCGTGAATGGTTTAGCAATAAGGCAGAGACAGGAAAATGGCTCACACGGCCTGCTATGGATTCATGTTTTTGTTCCAACCGATCTATTCCAACCAGTGATCGGATGCTGGGTTTTGAATGTGCGCCTGTGAGTGCTTTGTGACCGTGGAGGGGCTCAGTCACACCCGCTGCTCGGTAGGGAAAGAATCTAGAGTGCCGGAAGTCAAGTCTCCAAATGCAAGTGGCTACAATAGAAAAAACCCACCAGAAATAAGCTTGTTTTTTTTTAACAAAGCAAGAGTCGCTAGGATGATTAAGAAAGTCTCTGGTTCAACTCAGAACATCGGAATGAAAATTTTAAAATGCCTTCCATGGATCTAAATACTACAAGATCAGCGATTCTCTCAATTCACCTTCAGTCAAAAAGGGATTCAGCCTCAAACTGAGAACCAGAGCGTCTGGGCCAGCTGAGCCACGTCCATTGCCCATAGTCCCCCAGAAGCACACAGCGTCCGATGGTCGGGATAAACCCAACCTTTAGCCAATGACTAATCTTGTTTTACCGAAGTGGAACAATTTCACTCAACTCTGAAGATGAACCATGTCCACACTGCTTCACAGGCCTGTGAAGCAGCGCGAATGAATGAAAAGCAAGCCGTTTCAAAAACAGTGATAAGAAGCTAATTCTGAACAATAGTTGAGAGCTTTGTAGTGCATATTTAGTTGATGACATGTACACACAACAGTATACATTTGATCACTTATTTTTTGACATTTTGGGGGAAGCTGAGCTTCCCTTGCAGTTTTAGAGCAATCACCTCTCGCTCCAACCAATCCAGCACAGACAGTCAAACGTTGAGGTTTTGCAGAAACCAGAATCTGACTGTAATTAACTGATTACACCATAAGGCACCATACACATACATACATTTTCTCCCGCTTATCCGAGATAGGATTGCGGAGGCAGCAGGGAAGCCCAGACTTCCCTCTCCCCAACCACCTCATTCAGCTCTTCTTGTGGGATCTAAAGTCGTTCCCAGGCCAGCTGGGAGACATAGTCACCCCAGCGTGTCCTGGGGTGGCCCTGCAGCCTCCTCCCAGTGGGGCGTGCCCGGAACACCTTACCAGGGAGGCGCCCGGAGGCATCCTGATCAGATGCCCAAGCCACCTCATCTAGCTCCTTTCGATGTGGAGGAGCAGTGGCTCTACTCCGAGCCCCTCCTGGATGACCAAGCTTCTCACCTTATCGCTAAGGGAGAGCCCGGCCACCCTACGAATGAAACTCATTTCGGCCGCTTGTATCCGAAATCTTGTTCTTTCAATCACGACCCACAGCTAGTGACCATAAATGAGGGTAGGAACGTAGATCGACCGATAAACAGAGAGATTTGCCTTTCGGCTCAGCTCCCCCTTCACCACGACAGACTGATGCAGAGTCCGCATCACTGCAGACGCGGCACCGATCCGTCCGTCAATCTCTCGTTCCATTTTTCCGACACTCATGAACAAGACCCCGAGATACTTGAACTCCTCCACTTGGGGAAGGAACTCATCTCTGACCCGGAGCGGGCATTCCACCTTTTCCCAACTGAGGACCATGGTCTCAGATTTGAAGGTGCTTATTTTCATCCCGACCATGTCACACTCGACTGCAAGCCGTTCCAGTGAGAGTTGAAGGTCACGGCTTGATAAAGCCAACAACACTACATCATTTGCAAATAGCAGAGATGCAATACTGAGGCCACCAAACTGGACCCCATTAACGCCTCGGCTGCGCCTAGATATACTGTCCATAAACGTTAGGAACAGAACCGTTGACATAGGGAAGCCCTGGCGGAGTCCAACCCTCACTGGAAACGGATTTGACTTACAACCGGCTACACCAGGGATCCCCAACCTTTTTTGCACCACGGACCGGTGTTATTTGGGTCTTTTTTTTCACGGACCGGTGTTCTGACAAATTTTGCAACCCATCATAAATTGCAACGATGAGGTTCTGCGCATGCGCGTAATGTTAATCATGATTCCAAAGTAAACACTACATATTTTCTTTAAAGAAAAGAATATTAACTTGTGTTTGATTATGGAAGGACATGTAGAAAAGTTCTCCTCAGATACATCCTGCCATGTTAGCTGCACACAACAACACCATACCGCTCTTTCACCATTAACGACTTCGCCTTGTTGTTAAGCATTAATTAAGAATCCCGCTTCACAAAGATACGATGTTGGAAATTGTAGCAAGGTTTTCAATGCTCTCGTAGCGATGTCAGGATATTCCGGAATGACTTTAATCCAGAACCTCGGTTGAGGTGTTGTTTCAAATGTACGTTTGTCGCTGTCATTTGCGATCTCTACAAGCTGATCCTCCTGTTGCACAGACATGCTCGAATAACTCGGTTTATTCACAAACAGGTCATGAATCCAATCCTTCGCAGTTCGTGGGTCTTCGAGGTTGTAGGCTCATCTTCTGGCTCGTCAGGTGCCCTTTTCGCCGTAAAAAATATCTCCAAAGACGTCTGTTTTCCATTTATCTTCGCTCGTGTGGGGGCTAATTATTTCCGGGAACAAATGTGCTGCGCCCGCGGCCTTGTAATACGTTATTATCGAGGACAAGCGCCCATAGATATATTATATACACAAAACAAGAAGTACTGCTTGCAGTCCAATCAATGGATTTCTATGACGACATTCTAATCTATCCTGTAGTATTATATCTAGAGTAGACAGGGATATTGGTGTGTTAAACAGGGGCACAGGGTTAATTCGGCCGTAATGAGGTCATTAATAAATTATTATTTCTGTGCGGCCCGGCAGATGGGGACCCTGGGCTACACGGACCAAACTCTTAAGACCGGTCATACAGGGACTGGACCCTATATCAGGGATTCCGATACCCCATACTCCCGTAGCAACCCCCACAGGACTCCCCGGGGGACACGGTCAAATGCCTTCTACAAGTCCTTAAAACACATGTAGAGTGTTTGGGCGAACTCCCAAGAACCCCTGAGAACCCTGCTGAGAGTATAGAGCTGATCCACTCATCCGCAGCCCAGACAAAACCATATTGCTCCTCCTGAATCTGAGATTCGACTTCTCGACGGGACTTCTCGACGGACCCTCCTCTCCAGTACCCCTAAGTAGACCTTCCCAGGGAGGCTGAGGAGTGTGATCCCACCATGAGGCATCAGAATTTTGGAAAGGTGTCCTCGTGATCGGTTGGAATAAAATCCTTCACCTACTGCAGTCCTTTGTGGAATGTTTTCCTACCCCTGCACTAGTTGATAAAAACATTATTAATAAAACCGTCGTTCTAATGTACCAATTTTTTTTATGAGTGAGGGAAAATAGAGTAGCTATGAGTTCATTGATGTGAAGTTGAATATCAAGAATACTGCTCAAATAGCTTTCCATAGAGACTGAAGGATGTAGTTCTTTAAGTTTCATCCAAATGAAATCCCCCAAAGCATGAGCTGAATCTAAATTGACGGGAAAAAGTGGATCCAAGCCAACCCCCTAAATGTAAAAATCACTTGGTAGGTGGTGCATCCATTTAGTCTAAATTTGCTTGCAAGATCTGCATTCAGATTGCTTTGCTTTGAGGACACATTTGCATATTGGAAGCCTCGAAGGTGTGAAACCCATTAAAAAAAATAACAGAAAGCATAAAAGCATACTAATTTTGATTACACCTTGTGCATGTACTGAAATAGAAAATTAAATATACGCGCTCACTTGAGTACCTCGAGATTAAGCCCAATGCAGTATTAGACAACAATCATCAAACGTATTCTTCCTCATGAGGTTTTCAAATTCATTTTTATTTCAAGGCTGCAATAAGTTTGCAAGCGGATGTCACTAATTAACTGTCCAGCCAAAATTCCGTGTATCACCTGGTATAACCGTTGGTTTGAGTTTGTGTTTTTTCTGTTGCCAGTATTGCGTTACTGTACATTTCATTCATTGGATAAGTTTGCATTTATGTCAAAAGCCATCGTAATACACAGACCAAAACATTTAACTCAATGCAGCTTCTTGCGTTAATTTTGACCCTCAGTGTTTTCACCGCATGGCAATTTGTCGCCAGCGTTTTTCCTAATAGCTTGGTGACGTATTGACGTGCTGCTCATGCGCCTGACATGCATTCTAATTTAAAGCCGAGAGCTGCCATTGATGTAAATATCCTCACATCATTTAAAATCGAGTCATTGGGTCAATGCAAATCACGTCCGTTAATTCTCAATCGAGTAATTTCAATGGATTTTTGTGGGATGTGCGAACCACCGTCACAGGATACAGTTTGAGCATTCTGCTGAAACGGCTTTCCATACCGTTTTGTTATCTGCGTTAAAATTGTTCATACCTGTTCTCGTTTATTATGAAGGAATGTTTGAAATCGTTAAATTCCAAGTGAAGTAGTCGTTCATCCTGGCCTTTAAATAAACTCAGAAGGCTTTAAATCCTTTCCCGTTACAAGAAATCAAGTGGATATTGTTGCTCTATCAAAACGAACAAGGTTACTGACTCTAGTGATGGATTGATCTGTCTAGGCCTCGAAGGACAAAGTGATTGGTGGCTTCGGTGGAATAATAGCAAAACCCAAGGTGGGACTGTAGCTACGCGGCTTGTTTTACATTAGTGACGTCATTTCTCTGGGATTATTACAAAACAAAAACAAGAAAACTCAGCAGCACCTCTGGTATGTCTCATATAGACAGCTCTCATTTTTGTCTTAAAAAGTCACCAGCAGCCTTTCTTTTCCTTTTCAAAGCCCAAGGTGACTTACTGTACACAAACAAAATATTAGCGAAATATTAGCTTTTTTTCTTCAACTTTTTACAATCTCGATGCATTGTTGCCTTTGTTTATTCATTCCATGCGCTAAAATCTCATAGCTACAACGGCCACACTTCACTGCAGCGTGCAGCTCAGCTCAGGTTTCACTTGACTTCAATATTCATTTGTATTTAATTCTAAAGTACACTTGGGAAAAATACATTTGTACTGTGTAATTTGACACTCAAAAGGATGGAATTTCAAAATTGTTATTTTTGTAATATACTGTATATTATACAGTTTATGTGAGCTGTTGTCTGAGCTACTTTCTGCCCCAAGCCTGTCAGGTATACATGTATGCCTTTTCAAGACCAGTAGCAGTTTTCTTACTGTGTGTTGGACAGCTAAAAAAAAAAAAAAAAAACACAATGAGGGACACCACAAACTATGCCAGCAGCTCTACCACCTCACACCATCAACAGCTGTGAATGTATCGACCCAGCTTCTGAGAGTGTCTGACCAATACCAAAGGTCACGACGGCAGCTCGCAAATATCTGCAACACAGGTCGTCCTCTCATTTTTTATGCAAAAACCGTGAGAGCATCGTCCGCACAGGTTTTGTCGATTCGTTGTCTTTGCTTACGCGATCCACACACTGTGAAGAGGACCAGAGTTGCCCCTAAAATGGTTCTGGAAACAAGCGTGTTGTAGCCCTCTCCTCACCTACAGGGATTGAAATAGTACACTCAAGAAGGCTTGGGTCATTGAAGTGCTCAGAAAGGTTGCAGTGAAGCTGTTTTGGCATTAGAAGTAGCAAAAAGCTTTATTTTGTATTCTTTTTTTTTTTTTTTTTTCATTAACGTTTCAAATCCCAAGACTGCATGTGATTGTCCTTTTGTTGAAGTCATCCAGAAGCTGGTCATCATCATAATCAAGCTTAACAAAACAGATCACGTTCTAAAAGAAGATACCTCCATTTTAAAGACCAATGTGTTTTACCTCACTGTAAATATAGTCTCTATTTGTTTACTCCGATTTGTTTTATTTCTATGAAATGCTTAAGAAATTAAAGAGAAGTTTTGTTTTCTTTCTTCTGTGGTAGCCTTTTTCTTTATGTAGGGACAGAACGATTGCTCTTTGTCATTCATCCTCTGTGTATGATCTGTTTTGGTAGTGTTGTTCTACGTGAGCTGTACAGTCAAAAGTGCTTTACAGATGTCAAGCCCCATTCTGAGCTCTGCTACAAATGCCTTGTTCAATATGCTTTTTGTCTTACAAACAAAAAAAAGAAGTCAAGGTGGTGAGGAGCACTCCTCGCCGCATGACCTTTCTTGGTTTTCTAAACCTATTATCTTGACTTTTTTACAGTGTGTACAGATGAATGAGAGATCATAGGAACTAGATGACTGAAACATGTTAACTTTTAACATAGCTGGAGTAGAAAATGGTGTGAATAAAAAATGTTTCACTACATCCATGGTGTTTTTATTTAAAATTAGCAGTATGGCCCGGCAGGAGCGGACTTGGGAGAGGGAGTGGCCCGGGAGTCATTGAAAGACTGGCCCGTTTCGTGGACTGTGTTAGAAGCCAATCAGTCCTGCACCTGTACCTTTATAGAAAAAAAACAGCATTTGTTTTGGACAATATTCATAAAGTAAAGAAAAACTATAATTGCATATTATGATTATAATTACATGTTTTGATTTCCAAAAAAAGAGGACACTCGGCCCAGCCTCGAGATACTTAGATTTTACTCGAAGTTCAATCAAAGATGCCTTATCACTTTAATATATTTAAAAGTGAGCTTCCTTTGTCTGGATAGGAAAATCCGGTTTTATTTTAACATTCAAACACCTTGTTTTTCTTTGATTTTATATATGGTGGAAAACACTCAGGTGACTTGAATTTCCGCTTTCAAAATTGTCCGATATACATGTGTGATACATCATTGAAAAGCTTGAAATCACAATTTTCTGGGGGATGAAAAATTTTGAACAGGAGGGCATTTAAAAAAAAAAAAAAAAAATGTTTTTTAAACAGCTAAACCCTATCTGGTTGTGAAAGCACGCGAGAGCAGAATTACAGACGCCATGACTTTAACGAGATATTATCGCGTACTTACCTTGTTTCCATCCAAAAACTCCATGTCGCATGTATCACTGAGTGTCAAGACACAGCTGTGAATGGCCACAGCTGCATTTTTGGGGGATTTTATGGGTAAAACATGGTCATACAACAAGGGTCGCGATGCAGAAATCGCAGACATCAAGGAGATGTCGAGATTTTCTGTTTCATATAGTTACCCTTATAAAGGTTTTTTTTCCCAATTTTTCTTTGTTTGGATCGATTATTTATCATCTAACATATCAGAGAAAATGTGACGAACAAAAAAAATACAATTAAGCGATAGTTATGAGGTACATATCCGGGACTTTTACAGACGCAATTTTTTTCATTGTGACATAATTTGTTTAAAAGTTTAAAATATGCGAGTGAATAATTTAATTCTTTTTTTTTAACGAAATATGAGACATCAATCAATGATTCTAAGCTAAGAACGACAGACATTTTGAATAATAAATATAATTAATTACTTTCGTTTAATGGCTGGGTTGAAACAAAAGCTGTTGCATGACGTCTGTTAAGGGGGGTTTTCAGGGTAAAACGGACACATTAAAAATAGTTTGGAGGCTTAATGCACCATGAATCTGTTATGGCAGCATATAGACATATTGTTCTATCAAACACAACAGTTCTTTTGGCTTAAAATACAGCAGTTTATTTTAAGGTGGAGTGCAAGAGCAGAAACTGCTTTTTCAGTCTTGTCCGCTTTCCGCCATATACTGTATATACCAAAAGTTCATCTCAATACTTTGTTATGTGCCCTTTGTTGGCAATACCGGAGGCCAAACGTTTTTTGTAACTCTTCACAAGCTTTTCACACACTGTTGCTGGTATTTTGGCCCATTCCTCCATGCAGATCTCCTCTAGAGCAGTGATGTTTTGGGGCTGTCGTTGAGCATCACAGACTTTCAACTCCCTCCATAGATTTTCTGTGGGGTTGAGATCTGGAGACTGGCTAGGCCACTCCAGGACCTTGAAATGCTTCTTACGAAGCCACTCCTTTGTTGCCCTGGCTGTGTGTTTCGGATCATTGTCATGCTGAAAGACCCAGCCACGTCTCATCTTCAATGCCCTTGCTGATGGAAGGAGATTTTCACTCAAAATCTCTCGATACATGGCCCCATTCATTCTTTCCTTTACACAAATCAGTCGTCCTGGTCCCTTTGCAGAAAAACAGCCCCAAAGCATGATGAGTCCACCCCCATGCTTCACAGTGGGTATGGTGCAATTCAATATTCTTTTTCCTCTAAACACAAGAACCTGTGTTTCTACCCAAAAAGTTTTATTTTGGTTTCATCTGACCATAACACATTCTCCCAGTCTTCTTCTAGATCATCCAAATGCTCTCTAGTGAACCGCAGACAGGCCTGGATGTGTATTTTCTTCAGCAGGGGGACACGTCTGGCAGTGCAGGATTTGAGTCCCTGGCGGCGCACTGTGTTACTAATAGTAGCCTTTGTTACTGTGGTCCCAGCTCTCTGTAGGTCATTCACTAGGTCCTCCCGTGTGGTTCTGGGATTTTTGCTCACCGTTCTTGTTATCATTTTGACGCCACAGGGTGAGGAGGGAGTTAAAAGTCCGTGTTGCCCAACGACAGCCCCGAAACATCACTGCTGTAGAGGAGATCTGCATGGAGGAATGGGCCAAACAGCAACCAGCGATAGTGTGTGAAAAGCTTGTGAAGAGTTACAGAAAACGTTTGGCTTCCGTTATTGCCAACAAAGAGTAAATAACAAAGTATTGAGATGAACTTTTGGTATTGACCAAATACTTATTTTCCACCATGATTTGCAAATAAATTCTTTAAAAATTCAACAATGTGTTCTCCTGTTTTTTTTTCCCACATTCTGTCTCTCATGGTTGAGGCTTACCCATGTTGACAATTACAGGCCTCTCTAATATTTTCAAGTGGGAGAACTTGCACAATTAGTGGTTGACTAAATACTTATTTGCCCCGCAGCGACAAGTGCCAGTGAAAGCCTTGTGTCTGAGTTCCCTGAAGGGGCCCATTCACTCGCTCTACCACCCCCCACGTGACTCCGAGTGAGATTGAGCAATGATATTTTTTAAATGGCGTATATCCAAAATGAAGAGAAGTTTTCCTTCTGGAAGCGACAAAAGAAAAAGTAGAAGAGGGGAAAATGAAGCAAGACAGCGGTGAGTGTACCATGTTACTGTTGTTTTATGTCCTAATGTAATAAAAGCCGGGCACTTTGACTGTCCTAAAAAGCGCTCTATGATGAACTGAGATGTTATTATTAGGGCTGTCAAATTTATCGCGTTAACGGGCGGTAATTTTTTTTTTTAAATTATTAATCACGTTAAAATATTTAACGCATGCGCGGGACGACCCAATCATGCACTGCTGCAAACAGACCACAATGGCACGGTTTTATGTACAGTATGTTGAGAGCTAAGAGGCAGAGGGACAAAGGAAAGGAGTGGACTCAGGCTTTCATTGGGGCCACGCTATTTATTGCCATAAACTTTGGCATCTCTTCCACAACAATTATATCTATTGTGACGAGCAACATGGGGTATAATAACAGGAGATAATCTTTTTCTTAACACCCTGTATTGAACACAACGCAGAGAAGATATACCATTTTCAGTCACTACTGACAGTCATGGTTGCCCAACTTCCCATCATGCATTTGGGCGGAACAGTTAAGTCGCTACAGTATCATTTACTGAAACACAACAAAAATAATATTCCTATCCCTCAAAAAAAAATAATGTTCACAAAAAGAAAAGCACTCAATGCAAAGAGAACTGGCATTCCCAATCAAAATAGCTATGCAAAATAATACTCAGACTTTGGTCAAACTCTATTCAAACATTTCGTGTAGCTCAACAAATACACTAGATGGCAATATTTAGTCACAATATACAAACTATCAGAGGTCTCGTACGTTGTAAAGTCAACACTCAAATGAACTTAAAGTACAATGAACCTGGAAACTACTGCGTCAGTCGAGGGGCAAAACGCACTAGAAAAACTTGGCTAGATCTCTAATTAATTTAAAAGTTACCCTTGACATCTTGTTGTGTATTTCAATCACTACCTTCCACAATGGCGAGCTATTCGTTTATTTTCTGATTGAAATTTTTACAAATTTTATTAAAACGAAAACGGACAAAGGGGTTTTAATATAAAATTAATATAACTTGTACTCAAATTTATCTTTTAATAATTACTAGTCTTTTTATCCGTTGATCCCTTTCACAGAAAGAATGTTAATAATGTTAATGCCATCTTGTGGATTTATTGTTATAATAAACAAATACAGTACTTATATACAGTATGTTGAATGTATATATCCATCTTGTCTTATCTATCCATTCCAACGATAATTAACAGAAAAATATGGCATATTTTAGAAATGGTTTGAATTGCGATTAATTATGATTAATTTTTAAGCTTTGATTAACTCGATTAAAATTTTTAATCGTTTGTCAGCCCTAGTTATTATACTTTTATTAAATATGCTATTGCTCCAAGTCCAACTGTCCCCCTTAATGTTGCTTGTTGCCTGGGGCCCCCGGGGACCTTGCTACACCTCTGATGGCGTTATATATTTTTTGAGTGTTTTTAGGAGTTGGGAACAACGCGAGCAAACGGAAGTCAACTGCCTTGCCGCGCAGTCGGAATGCATTTACCGTAATGCTTTGATTACGCGAGTGCGTTAATTTTAGGGTGGGCAATGCAACCAAATGGCAGATAAGACATACTTTCCTTTGAAATACAGCTGTAATGGATAAATAGTAAAAAGACAGTATAAAGGGGTTAATGCCCATTCGCTTTCCCATCACTGTGTACAGCATTGTGTGAAAGCGACGTGGAGAAGAATAAGATGGTTTTTAACTTCCCCACCTGCTACTCTTGTGCACCATACACCGCACGACCCCAAGAGACAGTGCCTTGTTTGAACAGAAAACACCAGAACATAATATTGCCAACCACCACTCAATCATAATTGCCGCAACTACCAATGAATCATTGCGGGCGTAACACTTAATACATAACAGTCGCTACAGTATGAATATCCAGCAGAAATTAATCCCTTAATAATATTCCGGATTTTTTTTTTTAAATCAAGTGTCTTGTTGAGTATTTAGAGCCACAAAGTATCATCACAGCACATTTAAATTTGTACAGTTTGAAGTAGGTAAACTTTGAAAGCCAACTGCGACATTGCAATTGCGTCTTTTGCCGAAAAGACGGCGCTATTGCCTCCACAATCAGGCCGCATTTTCAATTATAATTTTGGAGTTTTGAATTAACTTTCAGCACTAAATGGGTTTGATCTCTGTAGGCCTCCATCTAAGAACACTCCCATAAACATAAAATACAACTATTTTCGCCAAAATCCACCCAGCCATTTATGAGTCAACAGGGAAAAAACACGCAGACACGCACACTGACAGTGTTCCATTTATATATAAGGATAGACATCGATATTCTATGACACAATTTAATTGAACATCTGCCATGGAAATGAAACAGTACATTTTCCCCCCATAAATTTCATTGATCATCATTTTATCATCTTGAACGGGAATTAGGACTTACACGCCGAAGTCCCGCCTTATATACTCAAACAAGACACTAAGTGTCTTTTTGATAATGTATAAAGTAGAAGGTACATCTCACTATATAAGATGATAAATGAAGTAAACGTGTTTTGAATGTATTCAGTTATATCCAAATGAATATTTTATGAAACTGACTGTAAAATACAATTTTCTTTGTCGCTTTTAGGGTCACTCAAGGAAAAAAAAGTTTTAGAAGCACTTGTTTAGTTTGAACAGGCAGTGATGCGTAATAATTTTAAAATGTCAGTCTAGCAGTGACGTCTGATTTGAATGCGAGGTCTCATTTCAAAACAGTTGGACTGAAGAAAAACCATTTCTAGTTCTGCATGCAGCTTTGAGAATAATCACTGTAATTTATAGAGAGAGTTTTTTCATCCCTGCTGTTCTGTGAAAAACTGTATTGCAGTGTGGAGGAGGGAAGAAAGAAATGAAATGTCTAATCAATTTGAACTGGGTGGGTAGGCAGTGAACCAAGGGCATAGGTTTGCATAAGGTTGGTGGGTACATAACACTACCAACTTTTCAGGATGCTCAAATTGTCCCCACAAACTTTTAAGAGGATTATATAATGACTCCAGTTATATGGATAATTCAGTTATTTCCATGTCCTGTATTGCAGGGGTCCCCATCTGCCGGGCCGCGGACCGGTACCGGTCTGTGGCGCATTTGCGACTGGGCCGCAAAGAAAAAATAATTTAATGACGACCGCATTCTGGCCGAATTAACCCTGTGCCCCTGCTTAACACACCAATATCTCTGTCTACTCTAGATATAATACTACGGGATAGATTACAATGTTGTCATACAAGTCCATTGATTGGACTACTAGCAGTACATCTTGTTTGTGTATATAATATATCTATGTGCGCTTGTCCTCGATAATAGCGTATTACTAGGCCGCGGCGCAGCACATTTGTTCCCGGAAATAATTAGCCCCCACACGAGCGAAGATAACAGGAAAACAGACGTCTTTGGAAATATTTTTACGGCGAAAAGGATATTTTTACGGCGAAAAGGGCACCTGACGAGCCTACAACCTCGAAGACCCACGAACTGCGAAGGAGTGGATTCGTGATCTGTTTGTGAATAAACAGAGAGATCGCAAATGACGGCGACCTTATTAAATGTACATTTGAGACAACAACTCTACCGAGTTTCTGGATTAAAGTAATTCTGGAATATCCTGACATCGCGACAAGAGCGTTGAAAACCTTGCTACAATTTCCAACATCGTATCTTTGTGAAGCGGGCTTCTTAATGAATGTTTAACGATAAAGTGAAGTCGTTAATGGTGAGCGCGGTGTGCAGCTGTTGTGTGAAGCTTACATGGCAGGATGAATCTGAGGAGAACTTTTATACAAGTCCTTCCATGATCAAACGTAAGTTAATATTCCTTCCTTTCAAGAAAGTTTGTAGTGTTTACTTTGGAATCGCTGCATTTGCGCATTTTGTCACTATGTTTAACGTTACGCGCATGCGCAGAACCGCATCGTTGCAATTTTTGATGGGTTACAAAATTTGTCAGAACACCGGTCCGTGAAAAAAAAGACCCAAATAACACCGGTCCGTGGTGCAAAAAAGGTTGGGGACCCCTGCTGTATAGAATCGAATCGAATCGAATTATTTTCATTATGTACAGTTGTGGTCAAAAGTTTACATACACTTGTGAAGAACATAATGTCATGGCTCTCTTGAGTTTCCAGTTATTTCTACAACTCTGATTTTTCTCTGATAGAGTGATTGGAACAGATACTTCTTTGTCACAAAAAACATTCATGAAGTTTGGTTCTTTTATGACTTTATTATGGGTGAACAGAAAAAAGTGATCCTCTTGACAGAATTGGTGCAGTTCAGTTAAATTTGATGGCTTTCTGACATGGATGGACTTGTTTCTTCAGCATTGTCCACAAGTTCTCAATGGGGTTTAAGTCAGGACTTTGGGAAGGTCATTTGAAAACCTTGATTCTAGCCTGATTTAGCCATTCCATTACCACTTTTGATGTGTGTTTGGGGTCATTGTCCTGTTGGAACACCCAACTGCGCCCAAGACCCAATCTTCGGGCTGATGACGTTAGGTTATCTTGAAGAATTTGAAGGTAATCATCCTTCTTCATTATCCCATTTACTCTCTGTAAAGCACCAGTTCCATTGGCAGCAAAACAGTCCTACAGCATAATACTACCACCACCGTGCTTGACGGTAGGCATGGTGTACTTGGGGTTAAAGGCATCACCTTTTCTCCTCCAAACATATTGCTTGTCATTATGGCCAAACAACTCGATTTTTGTTTCGTCTGACCACAGAACTTTCCTCCTATCTTTGTCCATGTGATCAGCAGCAAACTTCAGTCGACCCTTAAGGTGCCGCTTTTGGAGCAAGGGCTTCCTTCTTGCACGGCAGCCTCTCAGTCCATGGAGATGCAAAACACGCTTGACTGTGGACACTGTGTTCCAGCAGCTTCTAATTCTTGGCAGATCTGCTTTTTGGTGATTCTCGGTTGTATCTTCACCCTCCTGACCAATTTTCTCTCAGCAGCAGGTGAGAGCTTGCGTTTTTTTTCTGATCGTGGCAGTGACAAAACAGAGCCATGCACTTTATACTTACAAAAGGCGCTTTCGCACTGTTGTAACTATCCGCAGTTCCTCGACCCTTTTGGGGGTGGATGACGTCATTTTGTGTGTTCGGATATGTAGGAACGTAGGACGAGGACCTCGTCTTCCGAGCAACATTTTAGCGCCGACTCTGAAGTGAGTACTTTCCGCGGGGCCGCAGGAACGATATTACGTAGCTCTTTGGTGATTCGCTGAAATCAGCGGCAAACACGCCCCTTACTTTTCGCGCATCACATGGAGCCGCCATATTTAAAAAACAACTACTCTGTCTGTAAATTGTTGATGTTGCCAGTAGGAAAAACAATGGAGCCAGGAAAAGCTCAATGGAGCGACGAGGAGGTAAAAGCCCTCCTTGCTATTTATTCAACTGCGAGCATCCAAAGAGGACTTGAGGGGTCGCAACGCAACATAAAAATATTTGCCGAGATAAGCGCACAACTGGAGAAGGCTGGGGTTTACCACAGCGCAAAACAATGTAGGGAAAAAATGAAGAAACTGAAACAGGACTACAAGAAAATCAAAGACCACAACAACCAGAGCGGGGCAGACAGAAAAACTGGCAAATGGTATGAGACGCTCGACCTCATATTGGGCCACAGACCAGCATATGGGAACGCCGAAACAAAAGACTCCTCTGCTTCACTTTTGCGGTCGTTGACGCAGAAGGAGAACAACCCACCCTCCCAGCTGCTTGAAGGTATGGAACAAGAAGTTATTTAAGGGTGTAACCGTTTGTTTTTGCATGTTCGGTTCGGTTCACTTGCGTACACTGTCAGTTTTGTTGTATTTTTCCCCTGATAAAATGCATTCTAAACGCTGCATGGGGAACCGAATTACTGAAGGTGTTTCCCCACGGACGCATTAAGTGTCAGACATGACTAGTCTCGTTTTACTTTTTGTAATGGAGAAAGGGAAGTGAATAAATACATAGTTATGTTGACATTGCGGTACAGATATGTTGACCGAGATAACACAGCAGAATCAGAAGATGTTGTGTGTACACTTAAGAAAGTAAGCTAGATTTTGTCACAACGAAATTTTAAATTCTCAACCCTTTAAATGTTATGTTGTTGAGATGCATTGCGTTTCTATTCAAACAGAGCAAAACAGATCTCTTCTATCAAATCCAATTCCTGTTGCCTGCAGTACCCCTTGTCGCCCATCAGGTAAAGTCATGCTGCCTGAATGCATTCAGAAATGTTGACTTTTGTGATCTTCTCTAACTTACATTAGCTAAATGTAAATAGAAGATGTGTGGTATTCCTATTGTTTATCTAAAATAAGGCCTAATCCAAAATATTTCTCTGACCACCAGAAACACCAATGGCTTTATCAAGCAATCCCATGCCCCTTCTGAGTGACAACCGCCAACCCGCATCAGGTAAGAAACCTGTCCATGCAAAATCCCTGCTGTTGTACAACTTTTAGTTGCCCAGCAGGGTCATATCATGGCTGTACTCATTTAAAAGAAAAAAGTAAATAATTGAGCTAAGTTTTTTTTATTAACCACCATTTGTCTCAGAACTTTTATTCAAAAGTGTTTATCCCCTGTGTACCCACCAGAAAACACCGTTGTGATGTCCTGCCATTCCCTGCCCTCACAAAATGCCAGTACCAGCCAGCTTACATCAGGTAAAGAAAGATTGTCTTTTATGTGCAAAATCTGTGCTGCTATAGTGGTGGTTAGCTTGATGAGTGCACTTACAACCTGGTGGGATCATATCATGGCGGTACTGATGCTTTGTTTGAAAGGAAAAAAAGTAACTAATTGAGCTGTTTTTTTTTGTTTTTTGTTTTTTTATAAACCACCACTTGTCTCAGAACTTGTTCATTCAAAAATGTTTATCCCGTGTACCCGCCAGAAAACAACGTTGTGATGTCCTGCCATTCCTTGCCCCCACAAAGTGCCAGTACCAGTCAGCTTACATCAGGTAAAGAAATGTTGTATTTTATGTGCAAAATTGTGTGCTGCTATAATGGTGGTTAGCCTGGCTGAGTGAACTCACAACCTAATTGGATCATATCATTGCTGCACTGAAGTCTCATTAGGAAAATATACAAAACTGATAGCACAACAAATATAAATAATGAAGGATGAGAAACCTGATGTTATTATTTTGTTATTTGAAGAGAAACTTGATGTTATTTTTTTCTTTGAAATTCAGTAACTACACACCGGTTTCCTGCTTGTCCGGATTCACAAATAATAAGCCAACGCCGCCCAGCTGCCAGCACCCACTGCCATCCCAGACCTGGTAAGGAAATAATCTGTTGTTCCTGCATCTTGGCAAGAAATAGTGAGAACCTGTGGACAACTTGTAGTGTGGTGTACAGCCAGTTCTTCACTGAGTTTCCACCTTCCTTATTTCTTGCAGCAAAGAGGAGAAAGAATGACACACTGCTTGCAACTGTGCAGGAATGGCAGGCTTCGGACGCAGAGTACCAAAAGCAACGAAATGCACAATTTGACAGGATGCTACAGGTGTTTGAAGAGCAAAATCAACACTTTGAAAAGCAGTGTCAGGCTCTGCTGTCTGAGTCCAGCCGGCAACATCAGATGGTAATGGAGGGTATTCGGGACATCATGAACACAATGTCAAATCGGCATGACAAACCCTAATTAAAAGAAATTGGACTCAACCAAATATTTCACATCTAAATTTTTCTATTGTTGCAGTGTGTGATTTTTCTGTAAAATATATTACTTTGAAAACAAATTTTGCACATGTTAATTTTTCTTTTGTTGGTGTGATTTTTCATTACAATATATTATTTTTAAACTTAATTTTGCACTTTTTTTTGTGTTGCAGTGTGACTTTTCATTAAAAAATATTACTTTGAGTAACACAATGTTTTATGTCTGATTACTAGTACACTGAAGTATTCCTTAACATGTGGCTTGCAATACATTGTGTGAGTAGTAAACACATGACACCACATTAAAAAAATTGGCCTTTGTAGCCAGCTACAGATGGAAAATGGGTTTATAATAATGCACATAAAACATGAATGAAATTTAAGACTTTTATTTTGGAAGGGGAAAAAAACGAGTCATGGGGTGGTGGTGTACACCTATTTAGTTGGGCAACACAAAGTGGCGCATCAAGGCTGAACGCACAGCTACACCTTCAGCATCTGTAGCAGGTGGTTGAACAAGACTGTCTGGCGGCAGTGGCTCGCTCCACTCCTCTCTCCACATCTCATTGTGACTTTCACAGAGGTTATGAAGCACACAGCACGTGAGCACCATGGACTTGATCCTCTCTAGGCTGCAGTCATTGCGCTTTTGGAGGCATCGCCACCTTCCTTTCAGTCTACCAAAAGCATGCTCAACCACAACTCTTGCCCTGCTTGTCTTCACGTTGAATGTCTGCTCTTCTTTGGTTAAGGCACCAGTGTCTGCAAATGGCTTCATGAGCCAGCTTTTCAGTGGATATGCAGCATCTCCAATGATGTAGTAGCCAACATTCTGCCCTCCAACACTCATGTACTCCTGTGAAAATACCCTGCCCCTCTCAGCCAGTTCCCACAGAGCAGACAAGCGTAACACTCGGGCATCATGCAGGCTACCAGGTTGCCCAGTGTATGCGTTCCAAATCAAACCTCTTCCATCTACAACTGCCTGTAAAACAATCGAGTACCATCCTTTTCTATTAAAATACTCTGTATGGTACTGCTGGGGTGCTAAAATTGGGATGTGGGAGCCATCAACAGCCCCAATACACTGTGGCAACCCCCATCTTTGCTCAAAGTACTGTGCATGTTCTTTCATTTTGTCAAGGCTAGGCATTTTCAGGACCTCTGGCAGCAAAACCTCTTCCACGGCGGAGCAGAACTCTCTTAAACAGTCACAGGCAGTTGAAAGGCCAATCCCAAATATATGCCCTATGCTCCTGTAGTCAGAGTTGGTGGCGAGCTTCCAAAGGGCGACAGCAATCCTAATGTCTAACGGAACTGCAAGGCGAAACGTCGTGTCCACTCTCTCCATTGCAGGCCTCAGACGCCGACAGAGGTATTGAAATGTCTCTTTAGACGTACGGAAATTCTCCACGAACTGCTGGTCTGTAAAACTGGGAAGAACCTGTCTCCACCAGTCATCGGCTTTTGTTCGCACCCAAACAGATGGCGAGGATCGCTGTGCAATGAGTCGCTGCAAAATCTGAAATGGAAATGGAAAACTTATTTTCTTGGGTATTTTGGGTAACATAAGTCACAAACTCAAAAACACAAAACACAAACTTGGCTCAAATGTTTGTTCATATGAAAGTACATGTGTATACAGTAACAGTAGGGGTCTAACAGTACACTAAAATTAAAATTTGGTTCAGTTTTTGAAGTGCTCAGTGCAATTAAGTCTTTACAAAAAAAGGTTGGGAAAAATATACTTAATGCTTTTATTTTTCAAATTGTAAACAATAGAATATGTGAAAATAAATAAACGAGACTCTTTTGGATGATATTTCAAATACATATAAAACACCTCGTTCTGAAATAAAATTTAAAAAAAAAAAACAATTATAACAGATTTATTCCCTTGACTTTTTTTCACGTACATATTCCAGAGTGTCCGACACTTAAAGCGTCCGTGCGGAAACTGCCGCAGGACCGCACACATCGCATAGCTCGCGCTAGTAAATTTATGAGGGCTTCAAATGCATCAAAAGAAAACAGACGGCACGCAAGTAAAGTTAAAACAGTTAAAAAAACACGTGAACACTTACATCCTTAGTAAACACGTCAAATACATTGTTTTACACTTACCCGTAGCCTCCTTTGTCTTCTACGGTCGTCTGCTACCCTTTCGGTCTCCATGAAACGAAGAAACATCGCTTGCCTTTGACTCTGTTGTCTTTTAATGTGCGCTACCAGTCTCGTCGTTAGACACTGGGATTGCTCGCTGATGGAAACGATTCCCTTCAAACTTGCAAGAATTGCTGCGGTGTCTTCAACGGTCTCCATTTCGTTGTCTTCCGTTTAGCTTATGCGCCGCTGGTGGGTGTGACGACTGGCGAGTAAATAATGCGTCACTGGCGCACACTAAAACGTCACAGCAGGTCTGACTGGGCGTAGTACCCCATGTGCGAACACGACTGCTTCGCGAAGGATAGCTCCTCGAACTGCAGGAGGGCGGGATAGTTAAAGGAGCTAAGTACTCAAGTTCCTGCAGTGCGAAAGCGCCTAAACAATTGTTTGCACTGTTGCTCTTGGGACCTGCAGCTGCTTTGAAATGGCTCCAAGTGACTTTCCTGACTTGTTCAAGTCAATGATTCGCTTTTTCAGATCCATGTATGTATATTTTTGACCCAGTAGATTTGATCACTTTTTCTGTTTACGCATAATAAAGTCATAAAAGAACCAAACTTCATGAATGTTTTTTGTGACAAAGAAGTATCTGTTCCAATCACTCTATCGGAGAAAAATCAGAGTTGTAGAAATAACTGGAAACTCAAGAGAGCTATGACATTATGTTCTTCACAAGTGTTTGTAAACTTTTGACCACAACTGTACATTTACCCCCTTTCACTTGCTGAATGTGCCAGTCCATTTATTTTTCCTCAAACACAGATTTGATTGGCTGATGACGACAGCATGCCGCCGCCTCCGCCTCCTTCGGAGAGGAGGGATATTAGAAGTTTTTTTGGCCAGCAGCAGCAGCCACGTCAGTGTTGTGGAGTTGGGAACAACACCACTAATTTTCCCATTGAAGGTCTGACCTGCATCAGAGCATAGACTTCATATTGATGGGACACATTCCACAGAAACTGCGCCACGCCTTCAAGTAGGGGGCAGTCCCACACTCTGCTTCAGTCGGTTGAAGTCGGTCGCAGTTATTCTTAAACACTTGCAGCAATCCAACGGCGCATACAAACAGAAAGGATGGTCTCTGGAGTGATTTGTTTGAGAATTCAAGGCAATTGCCGTATTGGCCCGAATATATGACAGTGTTTTTTTGCATTGAAATAAGATTGAAAAAGTGGGGGTCGTCTTATATTCGCGGTCTAGACGCTATACCCATTCACGACGCTAGATGGCGCCAGATATCATTGAAGTGATGTTCTGTCATGACAGATCTCAGCTACTCTCAAGTTTATCCAGTTTGCATTATTTTATTGCAATGTTTTTCCTTATTCAGATTTGTTTCAAGACTACAGTTAGTTAGACTTCACTTTGATGGTTAAAGCAGTTATTGCAATTTTGTTGTTTTATCACAATAGATTGGTTTATTTACATTTCAAAAACCAGAAGCCATTCATTTATGAATGTAATTGCACTTTAGATTACATATTTAAATGTTCACATATTAAGATTTGAATAAGGCAAAATTACATGCTTTTTCTCTCAAATATATTGTTATAATCATTTGTTTCAGATGTACTATAATTACTTTCTGTTTAATAAAAAGTATTTTTGGTGTTCAAAAATTATTATATTTTTCATACAATGCATGCATTTTGAAACGTGAAAAAAATCAAATCAATTAACCGCCGCAGCATTGGCGTCATAATTTGCAATATTTACGTAAAATAAATGCTAACTGCCCGTTTTTTTTTTTTGTTTTGTTTTCGTTTTTTTGCTTTTAACCAAGAATCGAGAGTGTTTTACGTCCATATCTACAGGTATAAGGAATTCAGGGATTTAAGCATTTATTCACAAGAAACCTCAACGTAAAAAGCTCTTTGTGGTGATATGGCGGCGCCACAGTAGTTTAAAGACTAGCAGCACATTTGATATATTTACGTAAAATAAATACTAACTGCCCATTCTTTTTGCTTTTAACCAAGAATCGAGACTGTTTTATGTCCATTCTAACCAAGAATCGAGAGTGTTTGACGTCCATATCTATAACGAATTCCGGGATTTAAGCATTTATTCACAAGAATTTTCAACGTCAAAAGCTCTTTGTGGTGATAAGGCGGCGCCAGAGTGGTGTAAAGACTAGCAGCACATTCGACATATTTACGTAAAATGAATGCTAACTGCCCATTCTTTTTGCTTTTTACCAAGTATCAAGACTGTTGTTACGGATGGGGAGTAATTTTTCTTTTTGTTCAGGTTTGTATGTTTTCCCTTTCACTTTATATTGGTTTATGTTGGTTTTCACCTGTATTTTTCCTTTGCAGTAGTTTCCACCTGTGTGATCACAAAAGGCCTCCACAGCTGGAACCACTTCCTCATCATCCAATCATCTGTTCGTCCTGCCACTATATAAGTTGAATTGTTTGCTTGGTTCAGGAGAGGTGGTGGCAGCTCTCAATTTGGTTGTATTGGTTTGTTGAAGCCTGTTATGTTTTGACTTTGATTCTGTTTGTTTCAGTCTGCTTTCTGCCACTTGTTTATTAGTGATCTCTTTTGTCTTTTTTCTTTAGGTTGGCGCAGAGCACAGAGGTAGGGACTTTAGCTATACACCTGCAGGTATACATCGTGTCTCCCACCTCACGTAGGTAACCCTCTGTATTAGTCCATTAGATAGAGCGGCAACACCATCCATGTATTTTGGGGCACAATAGGTGCCTGTCACTGTAGTGTTTTAGTTTGGGGATTGTTTTGGGCTCTAGTTTTAGTTGGGGTTTTTGAACTGTTTATTTGGTGTTTGCTGCATAGTGCAGGGGGTTGGGTAAATGTTTGTGTGCTCTGTGTCCATTGTTTCTTTTCTGTTAAATAAACTTTTTATTTGCAATTTTGATTTGTCACTGCCTCCTCCTTGCACACCTGCACCTCTTATGTTACGCTCGCGGCCCCTGACCACCAGGGGTACTCGTAACAACTGTTTTATGTCCATATCTATAAAGAATTCAGGTATTTATTCACAAGAATTTTCAATGTAAAAAGCTGTGTGGTGATAAGTCGGCACCACTGTGCCTTAAAGACTAGCAGCACAGTCGACATTTTTATGTAAAATAAATCTTAATGCCCTTTTTTTTCCCCCTTTTAATCAAGAATCGAGAGTGTTATACGTCCATATCTACAACAAATTCAGGGATTTAGGCATTTAGTTACAAGTGTTTTCAACATAAAAAGTTCTTTGTGTTGATAAGGCGGCGCCACAGTGGCTTAAAGACTAGCAGCACATTTGACAGTTACTTTTTTTTTTTTGTTTTTTTTTTTGCTTTTAACCAAGACCTGAGACTGTTTTACTTCCATATCTGTAAAAAAATTTTGGGATTTGAACATTTATTCACAAGAATCCTCAACGTAAAAAGCTGTGTGGTGATAAGGCGGCGCCACAGTGGCTTAAACACTAGCAGCACAGTCGACATATTCATGTAAAATAAATGCTAGTGCCCGTTTTTTTTTTTTGCTTTTAACCAAGAATCGAGACTGTTTTACGTCCATATCTATAACGAATTCAGGGATTTAAGCATTGTCACAAGAATTTTCAACGTAAAAAGCTCTTTGTGGTGATAAGGCGGCGCCACAGTTGCTTAAAGACTAGCAGCACATTCAACATATTTACGTAAAAAAATGCTAACTGCCCGTTTTTTTGCTTTTAATCAAGACAGTTTTACTTCCATATCTATAAAGAATTCAGAGATTTAAGCATTTATTCACAAGAATTTTCAACGTAAAAAGCTCTTTGTGTTAAGGCGGCGCCACAGTGGCTTAAAGACTAGCAGCACGTTCCACATAACCAAGAATCGAGACTGTTTAACGTCCATATTTATAAAGAATTCATGGATTTAAGCATTTATTCACAAAAATTTCCAGGTGTTTCCACTTGGTCAGCTTTGACAGCGATAGGCCCCCTATTAATCGGCCCCGCGTCCCGTCAGTATATTATGAAGTCTATGATGAAAGTTAGCATAACATTAAACTGTGTAAATTTGCTAACCTGCAAAACTTGAGTAGGAAGCTGCTGAGAGAGAAGTGTGTTTGGCTTTTCTACTGTTAACGTTAATTAAACTGTGAGAAATGTAGTAAACCGAGGTTTAGCCCCTTCTCCCCTATTTTCATTTTTATTTTATTTATGTGATCAATTGCTTATCAATTAACTCATTTGCTCCCAGAAACGTATAAATACTTTCTATTTTTAAATGCTTCACTGTCCCAAAAACGTATTTATACGTCTTTTGCGTTTTAAAAAAAAATTTTTTTATAAGAAGCATATATAGCTTCTGCTGTATCTGAGAAACAAAGAACAACGCTCCAAGCCCATTTTAAAGCAATAAAACTGGCCACTGGAAGCAGTAGCGCATTTTGTAAGACCAGGCAACCCGATTCAACAGCAGTGAACGGCCGGGCAGCATGGTCGGAGCGCTGGCGGCATGATGCCAGGCGGCGCTCTGACCGAACAAAACAACGAGAGGACGCCTGGGAGACCCCCAGTGCAGCAGCTCGCCAAGCAGACCCTGCAGAAACGCAAAAATAATCCATCTTTGTGAGACAGACAACGATGAGGAAAAAGTTTACATGGCGACAACGGTGTCATCTCGGCGACAAACGGTCATCTCTCAGTAGTCATGTGTGAATAAATTGTTGCTTTGCTATCAAAAGCTCAATTTGTCTGGTTTTTCATGGTATTTTGTAAAAGGAAAACATTATTCAGATGTTTGGAATGTAACTAATGCAAAAAATAGCATTGTTCAAGTCAAAATTATGTTTAAAATGTATGCGTTTACAAAAAGCTCATTTTCTCCGTTTTTTCATCAGAAATTGCTCAAACTAAGCTATTTTCTAATGCTGATTTCTAAAGAATGGAAAAAGATATTAACTTACTTTTTTTCTGCTGAAAGAAGAGAGTCGAATCTTTATCTTAACCTTTGGGTTCCATGTTTATATAGCAATAGAACAGAATTTTCTGTGGGCCTTGCAAAATCAGTCGAAATCCAGAAAAAACGTCCGGGAGCGAAGGGCCTTGCTGTGGTGAAAATGGCTGTAAATGAGTTAATTATGTTGATATTTGTAAAAAAAATGTAGCCCTGACCCCTGTCCACCCAATTTGTTCGATCTTATTAATGTCCCGTCCCCAACAAAAAGACCACGGTTATATATTCCCGACCAATGTCAAGACCAAACCTACCCCCTTGCAGTGAATATTGCTATTTCAATACCATTGACGGTGTCAGACGTCCAATCTGGGAGAAGCTGGCAACGATCATTCGTCGTCAATGGCTGGCAATGAGTTAAAAAGTCCATTCCCCACAGTACAGTATGCCTCCTTTAAGTAATACCTTAAGCTGCGTAATTATGCAGCTCTAAATGCATTTGTTTGTTCCACTTCCTCTGCATGCCCTCAGCAGAGCAGAGCTGCATGGGGGCCGACATCCATCTACAGCTATCCATCACTGGCATACTGTCTACAGCCTTGACAAGCAATTCTTCACGTCAGGACAAACAGTGCCCCTCCCTGCCTTCCCACTAATATTGCACAGTCTCCATCTCCTCCCAGAGGCGCAGTTAGTGTTGCAGTGTAAGTCACGCTTAATATCATTCATTACCCATAAGCACTAGGCAGAATTCAAATTGGGGGGAGAAAGAGTGCCAGATTCAATTCTGAATCAGGGCTGCAAATTTATGGAAAGAAACTTGTTTGAACTGCATTTGGACTTTTCTCAGGGGAAATCTGTCCACCCACTGCAGTACAGGACACTCAGAATAAATGTATAGCTCGAAGTGGGATCTCACACCTTAGAAGGCGATGTAGCTCCACGGACTCTAGTCTATATGCAGCAGTAAGAAAGCACTGCAGTGTGCAAAAGCAGCCTGCCGAATGATCCATTTTCCCCTTTCACTCATCGACTCCCGCAGCAGGTTATTCACGAAAGCAAGGATGAGGAATAGGAAAGAAACATTGGAGAATGTCAAGCAGGTGGTCTTGTTCACACAAAAATGTGCACAAAAGTGTGCTTTCTATCCAACTGTATTGAAGTTGTCTTCATATTCCCAGGGGAGGCAAAAAGCAACAGAAAAAAACACTTTGGCCACAATTTGGACATTTGCACTTAAGGGTGTGCTCACTTTTATGGCCAGTGCTTCAAGTCAAAGCATTCAGTCCAATTACTTTGCTCCACGTTGAATTTATTTCAACTGAGAAATGGAATGGCATTCCACTTAATATATTGTGGCTTTTAACAAGACAGAAATGCCAAATAACTAAGGATTTATGGACTAATTAAAATGCCACACAAGACTAGCAAATGAATGCATTAACTGTGATTACAATCGTGATTCTAAAAGAGTGGTATCCAAGTGTCCTCTGGTGGTATGTGAAAGAATCAATTAAATGTGCAAACTGCGTGAGTAGTTTAAGCTTTATGATTTTTATTATTCTAAACCAGTACCATTCATTGTTGTCGGGGAGACTTGGGTAATGTGAGACATAGATACAGGAGGTGTCTCACATTACCCTAAGTGAGGGAGCACATTTGTCATCATGCAACCATCATATTTTCAACTCCTTACCAGTTACCATACCATACCATACCATCATCTTCCGCTTTCTCCGAGGTCGGGTCGCGGGGGCAGCAGTTTTAGCAGGGAAGCCCAGACTTCCCTCTCCCCAGCAACTTCAACCAGCTCCTCCGGCGGGATCCCAAGGCGTTCCTAGGCCAGCCGAGAGACATTGTCTCTCCTTGCCTGGCACAGCCAGACTATTCTCCCTGTATTTTTCAAACACTGTGAGAAATAGTCTGGGACCCAGCCCATTAACGACCTCTCAAGCAAGTTACAAAATCAACCGTCCAATCAGATTCGTTTATTTGCGTGACGTGTTCTTAACGGTTAACGTCACTCTTGCGCGCCGAAAGTCGTCTCTACAACAACACAGATGACGAACGGGAGAGCCGAGAATATGTTCCAATCCGCGGTAAAACCAGTTTTAATTAACCAAAAACACATTGAAACAAGTCATTGCCAAAAGTCAACATGGCAACACGGTCGCCAGACTCAATCGCTGGAACAGCGGTGAGTTTGGTATACCAGGCAAAGTCTCTCCAATGTGTCCTGGGTCTTCCCCGGGGCTTCCCGCCAGTAGGACATGCTCGGAATACCTCAACAGGGAGCATCCAGGAGGCATCCTAACAAGATGTCCGAGCCACCTCAGCTGGTTCCTCTCAACGTGGAGGAGTAGCGGCTCGACTTAGAGTACCTCCCGGATAACCGAGCTTCTCATCCTATCTCTAAGGGAGAGCCCGGACACCCTGCGGATTAAACTCATTTCGGCCGCTTGTATCCGGGATCTTGTTCTTTCGGTCATGACGCACAGCTCGTGACCATAGGTGAGGGTAGGAATGTAGAAAAAACGGATAAATCGAGAGCCTTGCCTTTTGACTCGGCTCCTTCTTCACCACTACGGACCGGTGCAGAGTCCGCATTACTGCAGACGCTGCACCGATCCGCCTGTCGATCTCCCGCTCCCTCCTACCCTCACTCGTGAACAAGACCCCAAGGTACTTGAACTCCTCCACTTGGGGCAGGATCTCATCTCCGACCCGGAGAGGGCACTCCACCCTTTTCTGACTGAGGACTATGGTCTCGGATTTGGAGGTGCTGATCTTCATCCCGACTGCTTCACACTCAGCTGCGAACCCCTCCAGTGAGAGTTGGAGGTCATGGTCTGATGGAGCCAAAAGCACCACATCATCTGCAAAAAGCAGAGATGCAATGGTGAGGTCACCAAACCGGAACCCCTCAACGCTTCGGCTGTGCCTAGAAATTCTGTCCATAAAAATTATGAACAGAATCGGTGACAAAGGGCAGCTTTGGCGGAGTCCAACCCTCACTGGGAATGAATTCGACTTACTGCCGGCAATGCTGACCAAACTCTGACACTGGTCGTACAGGGACCGAACAGCCCTTACCAAGGGGCTCGGTACCCCGTACTCCCGGAGCGCCCCCCCTCACAGGGCTCCCCCGAGGCACACGGTCGGACGCCTTCTCCATATCCACAAAACATATGTAGACTGGTTGGGCGAACACCTATGTACCCTCGAGAATCCTGCAGAGGGTGTAAAGCTGGTCCACTGTTCCACGGCCAGGACGAAAACCACACTGCTCTTCCAGAATCCGAGATTCGACTTCCCGAAGGACGCTCCTCTCCAGTACCCCTGAATAGACTTTACTGGAGGCTGAGGAGTGTAATCCCTCTATAATTGGAACACACCCTCCGGTCCCCCTTCTTAAAAAGGGGGACCACCACCCCAGTCTGCCAATCTAGAGGCACTGTCCCCGATGTCCACACGATGTTGTAGAGGCATGTCAGCCACGACAATCCCACAACATCCAGAGCCTTTAGGAACTCCGGGCGGATCTCATCGACCCCCGGGGCCTTGCCAGCGAGGGGGCTTTTCAACCACCTCAGTAACTTCAACCTCAGAGATCGGAGAGCTCACCTCGGAGTCCCCAGACTCTGCTCCCTCAAAGGAAGGCGTGTCGGTGGAATTGAGGAGGGCTTTGAAGTATTCTCCCCACCGACTCACGATGTCCCGAGTCGAGGTCAGCAGCGCCCCGTCTTCACTAGACACAGGGTTAATGGTGCACTGCTTTCCTCTCCTGAGACGCTGGATGGTGGACCAGAATTTCCATGAAGCTGTCTTGAAGTCGTTTTCCATGGCCTTCCCAAACTCCTCCCATGTCCAAGTTTTTGCCTCGGCGACCGCCGAAGCTGAAGTCCACTTGGCCAGCCGGTACCTGTCAGCTGCCTCCGGAGTCCCACAGGCCAAAAAGGCCCGGTAGGCCTCCTTCTTCACCTTGACGGCATCCCTTACCGCTGGTGTCCACCAGCAGGTTCGGGGATTGCCGACACGACAGGCACCAACTACCTCACGGCCACAGCTCCAATCGGCCCCCTCAACAATGGAGGTGCGGAACATGGTCCACTCGGACTCAATGTCCCCCATCTCCTCAGAGACAAGGGAGAAGTTCTGCCGAAGGTGGGTGTTGAAGCTCTTTCTGATAGGGGATTCTGCCAGACGTTCCCAGCAGACCCTCACAATACGTTTGGGCCTGCCAGGTCTGGCCAGCATCTTCCCCCGCCATCGGAGCCAACACACCACCAGGTGGTGATCAGTTGACAGCTCCGCCCCTCTCTTCACCCGAGTGTCCAAAACATGCGGCTGCAAGTCCGATGACACGATTACAATCTAATACGATCATTGAACTGCGGCCTAGGGTGTCCTGGTGCCAAGTGCACATATGGACACCCCTATGCTTGAACATGGTGTTCGTTATGGACAAACCGTGACGAGCACAGAAGTCCAATAACAGAACACAGCTCGGGTTCTGATCGGTTCTGAACTGCTGTTCGGTGCATAGGCACAATCAACAGTCAGAACCCGTCCCCTAACCCGAAGGCGGAGGGACGCTACCCTTACCAGTTCACCTTCTTAATGGAGATCCTCCTCCTACTTTGATAAACATGTTTTTTTTACAACAAAATATATTTTTTGCATGTAAAAGTAAATGTTCTTTTTGTCAACTTAATCACCTGTTGTGCCAAAGCAAATTGATTTAGCTTGAAAATATTTCATCACTCATGTTGATGAATTAACAGCATATAAAACCATGTGATGAAGCTACCTTAAGATTAGCCTGTGTTGGTGGGAAATGTTTTTTTTTTTTTTTTTTAATTGTGGCGATGGGGTAAAGTGAGATGTTTCACTTCACTCGCTCATGTCAGCAGTGACACTACACAACATCACATCTGGATTTAGATCGACTGAATTTTCTCTGATTAACCATTTGCACCATCCATGGTGTCAGACAGGCCAAACCCTGAGCTGCAGCCTGTCACTGCAGAAGATCTGGATGGTCCACCCATGCAGATAATCCACCTGCAGATGAACTACTCGCTTCAGACAATTCATTAACCATCCGCTGCACATAGTCCACCTGGATAAGCCTGGTCAGTTGTATTTAAATATTATGTACAATACAGTATCAGCATTTATCCAGCAATTTGGAAGGACAATTCAACCTTTACACACAATCACAATACATTTATAATAATAAGGTAGATTTTCAAACATATAAATGTTGTTGAGTATGACAAGAGGTGCTTGGAGTGCTGCTGGGTGTACAAAGTATACTTCTGGTGCTCTTTTGTGTGGGGATAAAAAAAGCTAATAATTAAAAAAACAGAGGCACTCAAGAAGTACAAAAATAAAAAGCCTTTATTCAGTCATGGCTTTGTGCAAATTAAAAAATGCCGACATGCTTCGGCCGTGCAGGCCTTCATCAAGACAAACAGTGACTCTGCTCAGACCACCTCTTAAAACTAGTGAACAATTGTAAGTTCAGCATATCCAGGTGAACTCTCTTCACTTGATTAGGGTCAAAGGGCAGATCAATTAGGAGCAGCAGAGAAAAAACATCCTCATGGCAGACCATCACAAATAGGAAAAGGAGGGAAGAAAAAAAAAAACAAAAAAAAAATTTTTTTACATACAACCAAGGACCTTTAAAGATGACTTCTCAAAATATTTTTTCAGGTCGTTTAACTTGAAATATCATCAAAGGCTATAAGGCAGAAAAACAACAACAATAATAATTCATCGTTAACTTTAAACTAGCTTTTCAAGATAGAAGATCTAACATATACAGCATCTATCAAGACTGACTATGTTCTCAAAGACCTCTTTGAGACGTCTTTTTTTTTTTTTTTCACGGCCGAAACATGTCGGCATTTTTTAATTTGTACAAAGCCATGACTGAATAAAGGCTTTTTATTTTTGTACTTCTTGAGTGCCTCGGTTTTTTTTATTATTATATAAATGTTGTTATAGTCAGATTTTGGGTGATATTTCATTTTGTTTGTTCCTGGGTATGTCTATTTTCAAGGGCGTAGGTTTGCATAGGGATGGTAGGGACATAACACAACCAACTTTTCAGGATGCTCAAATTGTCCCCACCAACTTTTAAGCAACCTCATTTGCATTATATAATTCAGTTCAGTTCAGAGTTCAGATATATGGGTAATTTAGATTGTTTTCCCAAATGTTGTAAGGATAGAATAGATGCTACCATTATCAAGTGAATTATTTACATTATGTTCAGACTTACATTTATCCATTTTCACTTGGTGAATGTGCCGGCCCTTTTTACCCCCCCTGAAACGCACGCTTGATTGGCTGATGACTAAAACACACTCCTCCAGACACACACACAACTCCGCTGACAGAAATGCCGCTGCCTCCTCCGACCCCTTCGAAGAGGAGGGGTATTAGAAGTTTCTTTTTTCGGCCAGCACAAAGCCCATGTAAGTAATGTAAAAAGACATCAATGTTGTGGAGGTGGGGGAGAAACACCAATAATTTACTAAAAGTCTGACCTGCATCGGAGTTAGCATAGCATTAATATGTGTGAACTTGCTAACCTGCGAAACTACTGGGGTCAGGCCAGCCTCCACAAAGAACAACAAAGTTAAGCTAGCCGTCCATCATTTGGATCATTGTTTGCATTATGTGCGTTACCGTAATTCAACACGGTGGCTTCAGAGTGCAAGTCCTAAGTAAGGGTCCATTTCTGAGGGACACTGACGTGAATATGAACATGAACTGACATGAAAAAAAATCAGTGAAATGAATTCATACATCAGAATTTCCACCTGTTCTTATTAGGTCTTCTCTATTGGCTTGTCAATTTGTTTGTATTTACTTTCCTGCTTTGTTTCAGTCTTTGTTGAGTTTGTTATTTTTCGCAGTGAATATTGATATGATTTTTTATTTTTTTTTATAGCATTTTCTTTGCTCCTCACCATTTGTATTTTTTTTTTTTTTTTTGCAAGAACTGTAAACCTTTGACACCTTGCCTCAATTATCCTGCTGCTCTGCAATTGGATCCACATTGCACCACTCCACGTGAACTAACCCCATTTGTAACAGTGTTTAGCGTTACAGCAGCTTGCAATATTGTTAAATACCTCATACTTTTCAGTATTTTAACACCTGTCTCGTTTTTCTACTAAATTACTGTTTTATTTTTTATTTATTTATTTTTTTTCATTATGGTGACTTTCATATATTACAGGACTATTTTGCTGACACACCCTAATTATATCATTTAGGGATGTTAAATGAACATCATACTGTACTTATATCACCTTGACTGGATGGGGGGCGTAACCATAGTGACGGTAACCATTCACCAACTCATTGCAATCACTGTTAGATGCCAGTAGAGGGTACTGCAGCTCAAGAGATTATTTTAAAAGTCAACTACACCGATGCTTGTCACATAAAATGATTTTTTACAGTGAATTTTTGATGCTCCACCTAATCTAAGCAAATCTAAGCAGTCTACACTTCTGTATTATATTGAAATGTTAATATTAATGTGAAGGATCGTAGACTGTGCAGTCAGACCTGGCAATATTTCCACATTTTTTAAAAAGGTAACTTTAAGAAGAAGAAGAAGAAAACAATACAAGACATAACACAAAATACAAACAAAAACATGCCAAGTGTTGAGATTTTAATGCATCCTGTAAAGACTAAAGACAAAATCTGAATGTATCAGACCAACCCTAGAACATAAACAAGACTCGTCAATATTTCACAGAGGGAATCTTCTTTTCTTGCAAACTGACCTAATACGACATGCCAAAAGCTGAAGGTTTGTCATCTTCTTCCAATGGACTATAAGAACATTTGCTTATTTCAGTGACCATTGTAGGTATTTTCTTTCTTCAGACATGCGTGTGTGTAAGCCTCAGTTATTGTGAATTACGCTCTGCTCTGCTTTCTTTTGGGGTTCCACAATGCTCACTTTTAGGGCCACTGTTTTTCTGATTTTTGATTTCCTTCAATTGTCATACTGATGAAAAAAAAACGATGCCTTTCCTCCCACCATTGACTTCAATGAGATTTGATCTACAGCGGTTGGAAAAAGTATCTGAACCTTTTGGAATTTCTCACATTTCTGCTTAAAATCACCATCATATGTGATCTGCGTCAAAATCACACAGATGAAAACACTGTGTCTGCTTTAACTAAAACCACCCATATATTCATAGGTTTTCATATTTCAATGAGGATAGCATGCAAACATTGACAGGAGAGGCAAAAATTAGTATGTGAACGCTCTGCCTAAGGAGACTTAAAGAGCAATTGAAACCAATTTTTACCAAATATTTTAAGTCAGGTGTGTGTCGAATCACTGATGAGTGGTTTAAAGCTGCCTTGCCCACTATAAAATACACCAGGTAAAAAACGTCTCTTGGTGAGAAGCATTGTCTGATGTGCATCACGGCTCGGTCAAAAGAGCTGTCTGAAAACCTGCTATCAAGGATTGTTGATTTGTATGAAACTGGGAAAGGATACAAAACCATCTCAAAATGTCTGGATGTTAATCAATCGACAGTCACAGAAGTTGTCTACAAATGGAGAGTTTGGCACTGTTGCTTCGCTCCCAAGGATTGGCCGTCCACCAAAGATGACGCCAAGAATTCAGCGCTGAATACTCAGAGAGGTGAAAAAGAACCCTAGACTGTCTGCTAAAGACTTACAGAAATCACTGACACCGTCCAATATCTCTGTGCACACATCAACTATATGCAAAACTATGGCCAAGAATGGTGAATTGTTGCTCGTTTAATGTTCGCAAAAAGGCACTTGGACACTCCACAGAAGTTTTGGCAAAATATTTTGCAGACTGATGAAACCAAAGTTGAATTGTTCGGGAGTAGCACACAACGTCATGTGTGGAGGAAACATAAAACAGCTCATTAACATCAACATCTCATCCCCACCGTGAAACATGGTGGAGGCAGCATCATGATTTAAGGCTGTTTGCTGCCTCAGGGCCTGGACAACTTGCAATCATTAATGGAAGAATGAATTCAAAAGTTTATCAGGATGTTTTGCAGGAAAACCTGGCAGGCAGTTGAAAGACAGCGATTCATGCCAGACATCCCAGGAATCTGACTGAACTACAGCAGGTTTGTAGAGAAGAATGGGCCAATATTAGTCCTGATCGATGTGCCAGACTCAACTGCAGCTACAGGAAGCGTCTTGTTGAAGTTATTGCTGCCAAAGGGAGGTTGGGGGGGGGCACACAAAATATTAAATTTGATGGTTCACTTACTTATTTTCCCCCTTCAGTCATTGTTTGCAAACTATCCTTGTTAAAATATGAAAACTAGGGCTGTCAAAATTATTGCGTTAACCGCCGGTAATTAATTTTTTAAATTAATCACGTTAAAATATTTTACACATTTAACGCACATGCCCCGCTCAAACAGGTTAAAATGACAGCAGTGTCATGTGCACTTGTTACTTGTGTTTTTTTGTGTTTTGACGCCCTCTGCTGGCGCTTGGGTGCGACTGATTTTATTGGTTTCAGCACCATTGTGTAATTATTGACATCAACAATGGCGAGCTACTAGTTTATTTTTTGATTGAAAGTTTTACAAATTTTATTAAAACGAAAACATTAAGAGGGGTTTTAATATAAAATGTCTATAACTTGTACTAACATTTATCTTTTAAGAACTACAAGCCCTTCTACCCATGGATCGCTTTAACAGAATGTTAATAATGTTAATGCCATCTTGTTGATTTATTGTTATAATAAACAAATACAGTACTTATGTACCGTATGTTGAATGTCTTGTGTCTTATCTTTCCATTCCAACAATAATTTACAGAAAAATATGGCATATTTTATAGATGTTTTTATAGATGGTTTGAATTGCAATGAATTAATTTTTAAGCTGTGATTAACTCGATTAAAAATTTTAATCGTTTGACAGCCCTAATGAAAACCTATAAATGTTTGTGTGGTTTTAGTTAAAACATTTTTTTTTTGTCATCCGTGTGATTTTGACAAAGATCAGATCACATTTGATTGTGATTTTATGCAGAAATGTGAGAAATTCCAAAAGATTCAGATACTTTTTCATACCACTGTAAATTTTATTGTTAATATCACTTTCTTTTCCCATAACTGCTGTATTTTGAATGTCCTGCTCTTCAACCTTTGTCTTATTTTCCTCAACCATCCTATCCTCTTCACTCAATGCCCTTCAACTTTCCTGATTTGACTGGATTAGCCATAACTAGTTTAGAAATGATCATCCTCCATCTATTGATTTTTGGAGGACAAATTGAGGTTTTTAAATTTTGTTTTCCCTCGCTCATCCCAGTTGACTCTACTTTGTAATTCCTCTTCCTTACTGCTGAAAACCAAACTGACTCATGGTAGAAAATCAATTTTGCTTGCTGTAGATATTACACTTTACGTACAAGAGTAAAATTCAATCTGGTGCATGTGACACATCCATGGTGGAGAAGGGGAGCGGGAGCTGGTAGTCGGAAGTGTTCTATGTAAAGGGAGGTGGCGGCGTGTGTGGATTTATTTGCAATGATGCCTAATCCCGACAGCGCAGCATCATACACCAACACCATCTGCCACCATTCACAGTCAGCTGCTTGCAATGGGCTGCTGGGTACTGGCGGGTACTGATTGTTACAGGGACGACTTGAGCGGTGGCAGGGGGAGGGGGGTTTGATCTCTACCCGCAGTGTGCGGGGGGTTGTCCTTTATTCCTCGAGCAGCATCCGCAGCAGTGCAAGGATGCTGAGGGACCACAGCTGATGGAGGCTTCTTGTCCCGCCCGATCGCTCTGACTGCGGCTTCCAGCTTTCATTCACTGTGGGAGGGAGAGCTCGGGTTGTGGGAGAGGCTACTGGGAAGCTGCCAGTCACATTCCGGTAAGACACAATCTTCCTCACAATGTCCTTATAGCCTTTATCTTTGAAAAGAAAATGTACTAGGATTGCATGCTGCTTTTGTGTCAAACCAAACCACATTGTTATGGTTTCCCTCAACGAGCCATTATGTCTGTGAAATCATATTTTTCCTGTATAGTCACCTTCGTCATTGCATTTGCACTACAAAATGATGGATAACCAGTTTTGAAATCAGAAGTAACAAACAAAAGCAGTTTGCTTAAAAGGGGATTTAGTAATAAACGATAAATTCTTGAAACATAAAGTAGATGAAGCTGGTGACAGGAAACAAATACATAATTGTGTTACATTTGTTAAAAATAAAAATTACAGTCTGTTTTCAATAATTCATATCTTAACACAAAATTTGTTGTCTGTGAGTCTCAAAGTGTAACGGTTTTCTTTTAGTAGTACCAGAAAGAACCACTGCAAAAGTAAAGTTCTGCTAAATTGAACTTTTAAGTAAGTCCACGTTTTAGTTCTTTTTTTAGTTCTTTTCATACTTTTAAAAATTACATTTTTTTTCCTGAACTCTATATCCAACTACAGGACTGTATTTTAGTTTCAATACATGGAGTAAAAAGTGAAAGCATTTATTGTTTTATGACCAGCAATGTGCAAAAATTATAAAAAGCCATTTCAGTAGATATACTGTATACGCTGTATATATATTTTTTATTTTAATAATTAAAAAAATCAAAATATATTCATAAACATTTGAGTTCACATAAAAACATTACCAAGAGGTCTTTATTAGCTTTTTATTTAATTCTTTATTTTTAATTTGCTGCTAAAATCATACTTGACAGTGTGTAATTTCCACTAGAAACGCGTTTTATTAATATCTTTCCAGCGTGTCGGAGAATTTTGACGCTTTGGAGCCCCCGTCGAAATGGGAGACAACATGTCAAAGCGTCTGAAGCTCATTTCGGTGACAGAAGCTGAGATGGAGGAACGCTCGTTTCCCAACCCTTACCCTGACTGGGATCAAGGAGTTCTCACATCTAACTCTGGAGCTGAAGTGGATTATAATTCACCTTTTGACGAAGAAGGAAAGGTGAGCTGCTTTGTTGTTTTGCGGAATTTTATAGCACAATACTGTATTTACGGTAGCCTACATGCTAACGTAAACAATGGTTGCGTGTGCATGTTAACACAATTGGAATCACTCTTTTAATCGCATTTTCTTGGGGATAGTGTGTTAGAATATCTGTTATTGTTAATATTTCATAGGCAAACGAGGTTGTAGTTGGTTATTGATTGATTGATATTAAATAACTAGTGGGAAAATGAATGCACGTTTGTATAATTTGTTTACAATCATCATTCAAATCACATTGCGTGTGACTATTGTGATATTGTTGATCCACAAACACTTATTGTCATTTCAGAAATAAGATTTTTTTGGAGGGAGGGGGGCAAATTAAAAATCACCAACACAGTAGCCTACTAGTCATTCTCCAAAAATTAGCATGTTTTGATAAAGTTCATTATTTTCTGTAATTTACTCATAAACATTACTTGACTTTCATATATATTATATTCATTGCACACAACTGAAGTAGTTCAAGCCTTTTATTGTTTTAATATTGATGATTTTGGCAAAAAAGTCAAGAAAAAAAACAAAAATACCTATCACAAAAAATTTGCATATTTCATCCGACCAATACAAAAAAGTGTTTTTTAATACAAAAATAGTCAGCCTTCACTTATTTATATCAGCTATGCACTCAATACTTGGTCTGGAATCCTTTTGCAGAAATGACTGCTTCAATGCGGGCCTGTGTCACTGCTGAAGTGTTATGGAGGCCCAGGATGGTTCGATAGCAGCCTTAGGCTCATCCACAGTGTTGGGTCTGGTGTCTCTCAACTTTCTCTATTGGGTTCAGGTCGGGAGAGTTGGCAGGCCAATTGAGAACAGTAATGCCATGATCAGTAAACCATTTAGTAGTGGTTTTGGCATGCTGAAAAATGAATTCATCTCCATAAAGCTTTTCAGCAGATGGAAGCATGAAATGCTCCAAAATCTCCTGATAGCTAGCTGCATTGACCCTGCCCTTGATAAAACACATTAGACCAACACCAGCAGCTGACATGGCAGCCCAGATCATCACTGACTGTAGGTACTTGACACTGGACTTCTTGCATTTTGGCATTTCCTTCTCCCAAGTCTTCCTCCAAACTCTCGCACCTTGATTTCCGAATTACTTGCAAAATTTGCTGTCATCTGAAAAAAGTACTTTGGACCACTGAGCAACAGTCCAGTGCTGCTTCTCTGTAGCCCAGGTCAGGCGCTTCTGTCGCTGTTTCATGGTCAAAAGTGGCTTGACCTGGGGAATGCGGCACCTGTAGCCCATTTCCAGAACACTCCTGTGTACAATGGCGCTGGATGTTTCTACTCCAGACTCAGTCCACTGTTTCTGCAGGTCCCCCAAGGTCTGGAATCGGCCCTTCTCCACAATCTTTCTCAGGGTGCGGTCACCTCTTCTGGTTGTGCAGCGTTTCCTGCCACACTTCTTCCTTCCCACAGACTTCCCTCTGAGGTGCCTCGATACAGCACTCTGGGAACAGCCTATTCGCTCAGAAATTTCTTGCTCTATTGGACTGAGATCTGGTGACCGTGGAGGCCATTTGAGTACAGTGAACTCATTGTCATGTTCAAGAAACCAGTCTGAGATGATTCTAGCTTTATGACATGGCGCATTATCCTGCTGAAAGTAGCCATCAGAAGTACATTGTGGTCATAAAGGGATGGACATGGTCAGCAACAATACTCAGGTAGGCTGTGGCATTCCAACGATGCTCAATTGGTACCAAGGGGCCCAAAGAGTGCCAAATTAATATTCCCCACACCATTACACCACCACCAGCCTGAACCGTTGATACAAGGCAGGATGGATCCATGCTTTCATGTTGTTGGCCCCCATTATTGCCAACAAAGGGTACATAACAAAGTATTGAGATGAACTTTTGGTATTGACCAAATACTTATTTTCCACCATGATTTGCAAATAAATTCTTTAAAAATCAAACAATGGGATTTTCTTTTTTTTTTTTTTTTTTTTCACATTCTGTCTCTCTGAGGTTTACCCATGTTGACAATTACAGGCCTCTCTAATCTTTTCAAGTAGGAGAACTTGCACAATTGGTGTTTGACTAAATACTTATTTGCCCCACTGTATCCGTCTTGTCTTATCTTTCCATTCCAACAATAATTTACAGAAAAATATGGCATATTTCAGAGACGGTTTGAAGTGCAATTAATTAAGATTAATTAATTTTTAAGCTGTGATTAACTCGATTAAAAATTTCAATCGTTTGACAGCCCTAGTGTAAATGCGAAATCATATTGGAGGTATTGCCTCCTCAGCAGCCACTCTCCGCAAACATCACTCTCCGCGGCCGTCTAACTTTTCTGTAGCCGAAGTATTCTCATTCTAGCAATTTTGTTTTCTTTGACGGGGGGAAAAGTTCAGGAGTTTCACCTCCTCCAGCCATCATGTAGCACAGCTGACTCAGTGACACTGAGCAACAACCATATGGGGAGGGTTGAGCCTTGCAGCTGCAAGCAAGGGATTTCTCCCTGCATTTTTGGGACATAAAAAATAGCTAATACCGTAGGGAAGGTATGATGGAAAACTTTTGCGGTCTTGAAACCTGACGTTTATATTCCACAATATACCTTGAAACCAGTAATTAGCACATGTCAAGTCACTATTAAAACTTACTTTGTTTAGGTTTCAGAAATAAATGCAAAGTATGATTTTTTAAAATTCTTTTGTACCAACTACAGTTGAGTATACAATGTTAAAAACTCTGTTATATCTAACTTTTGAAAAATTTGTTTGTTTTGGTTTTTTTGGGGTTTTTTTTTTTTTTTTTAGATCTTTATGCTTTCAAATTTTTACTGCATAGGTAGAATTTTTCTTGTCCTTTTGTGTGCTAAAATTTTGAAGTGTTAGTATTCGAACTAAGTGTAATCTTTATCTATTTCTCAATACAGTAATCATAAATCCTTTACTAAAAATGTCATGGTTTCTCATTCAAATGTAATAGAAAATGTGATTTGCAGCAATTATATTACATTTATTTTTGTGTGTTTTGATTCTGTTGAACCTTGACTTGGCACACACTGTATTCTAACTCCACTTTAGGTGAGCTCAGCCTTCCAAAGAAAGGTCCAGAGCAAGATAAAAGATCTTCTTCAGCAGATGGAAGAGGGCCTAAAAACTGCCGACCCCCATGACTTCTCGACCTACACTGGCTGGACAGGTCTGTCTGTCTTCTGCAAATGTTCTACTCTAATTGCCAAAGAAAAGGTCAATGTATAATTCCCTCTCTTCTGTGAAGGGATTGCTTTACTCTACGTACAGCTGTATCGTAGCTCCAATGATGTTGCACATCTCCAAAGAGCATTAGACTATGTTAAGAGATCAATGAGGATTCTGAATGGCCGCAAAGTGACTTTCCTTTGTGGAGACGCCGGGCCACTGGCGGTGGGTGCGGTGGTACACCACAAGCTGGGCAACACTGCTGATAGCAATGACTGTCTTTCTCGGTGCGTTTTTGACAAGTTTGTTTATGGGGGCATTTTCCTAAAATTTCATTGAATTCAAAGCAATCATTTTTCTTCAGGCTTCTCCAGTTACAGCGATCGGTGCTCAGTCAAGATTCAGAAATGCCGGATGAGCTGCTGTATGGCCGATCTGGTTACCTGTATGCTCTACTGTATGTGAACAAAGAAATAGGAGCGGACACTGTGGATAAAGCTACAATTTCAAAAGTGAGGCACATTTATTCATTTGTTTTAGATGTAGTATTGTAGTAATTGTCTTTGTTAATTCAAAGCCAGAATTCATAATTTACTCATGTTGGTCAGTATTAGTGACTGATTTAAAAATAGCATTGCAGCACTACAGTGTCATTAACTGTTATTTGTGCTCATAAATCTGGCCTGGGCACCAAGGCTCATTCATTGCCTTGATCAAATTGCACCCCAGGGTTCAGTTAGGAAATGTTGTTTCCTTTTTATTTTTCTTAGTGCTCTGGGAGTCTGCACTCATCTTTGATCATCTTTTCATTGGTTGTCTTCGAACATTTCTCTCTCCGGCCTTGTTAAAACATTTGATTAACATTCAAATGATCAGGGATTGTTTTATTGGTGGAAGCAATCATTAAAGCTGGCCTGATTTCATATTTGAAATGGTACAGTGCTGCCATCAGCTGGCTGTTGTACAGCAGTAAAATTGTTTCCAACCTTAACATTCAATTTTTAAGTCATCCTTATTCCTCCTTGTTTTCAATGGCTAAACGTTGAACTTTTTGTCAAATAGTGTTCTTGTCAATGAAATGAAATTTCCCATTAGCTCGTTAGTAGGGGTGTGTCAATATATCAAAAAGGTAATCTATCCCGATTGTTTGTAGACCAAAAGGTTATCGATATGCTCCCACCTAAAATCAATATATCGTTTTAAAAAGGTGTCACTGTTTAAAAAAACAAAAGGAACCGACAGGTGGCTACCAAATATTCCATTAGAATTAGGGGTGTGACAAAATATCGAAATGGTGATATATCGTGATACTTTGTATTAGAGGTGTGCGAAATTTCAGATTCTTAGATTATTCGCGATTCGGCCGTGGAAGATTCGAGAACGATTCACAAACATCCAAATTACGATTATTGAAATATGTCAAGTAAAGCGGAAGTAAAACACACTCAACGCGCCGCGCGGTCGTCGGGACGCAATGAGGAACAGAGCGAGAGTAGCTAAACATCATGCTTGTCATTACCCGGCCCCTCGGGTAATGCTCAACTCACGGCTCTAGCTCAACTCGTGCCACGAGATAAAATTAGGGCTGTCAAACGATTAAAATTTTTAATCGAGTTAATTACAGCTTAAAAATTAATTAATCGTAATTAATCGCAATTAATCGCAATTCAAACCATCTATAAAATATGCCATATTTTTCTGTAAATTATTGTTGGAATGGAAAGATAAGACAAGATGGATATATACATTCAACATACGGTACATAAGGACTGTATTTGTTTATTATAACAATAAATCAACAAGATGGCATTAACATTATTAAAAATCTTTTAAAGTGATCCATGGATAGAAAGACTTGTAGTTCTTAAAAGATGAATATTAGTACAAGTTATAGAAATGTTGTATTAAAACGCCTCTTAATGTTTTCGTTTTAATAAAATTTGTAAAATTTTCATTCAAAAAATAAACTAGTAGCCCTATTCTGTCCTCAATGTGTGTGAGTACACAAATTGACAGATAGCGAACATAAGTTCCAAAAAGAAATCAGACGGTGTGGCAAAGTTGCATAGGCTTTACTGAAGTCATCTCTTTTTGACAGGAGCACGTTTCTTGTATTTTTGTAAAACTGAAAATAACAAGGCAATGTGTCAATAACTTGCATAAATCACAAAATAACATAAAATGTACACACACGTGTCCATTTGAGCAGTAGCACTAGCCAATTAGCTCACAAGCATCTAACAATGTAACTGCATTTCACCATATATGTGAACAAATTTAAATAGACATCATCAATAACTATCTAATGCTCATGAATATAAACAAAGGAGGAATATAACTCACAAGCGATGCATGTATTAGACACAAACAGTGTGATGGGGCTATGAGAACTGCCACTGAATACTGGATGCGGACGTTAGCTGGTCTGAATAGCACCGTCTATTAGTGTGAGTTCGCGTCGACATATATTCACGTCAGAAAAGCGCGCCGAAACCCAAATAATCAGCTGCACTGAATCGCCAGCAGAGGGCGACATTACGCCACATAACATATGCAAGTCACACCCAAGCGCCAGCAGAGGGCGGAAAAACTCCATAAAACACAATTAACAAGTTGGCCTTTCACTGTACTGACATTTAAATCTGTCTGAGCGGCCCTAGTCAAATATTTTAACGTGATTAATTTAAAAAATTAATTAACGCCCGTTAACGCGATAATTTTGACAGCCCTAATAAAAATACAATAATAGCTGACTGCTGCCGACAGCCACTACAAACTACGACCATATCATGTTACGGTAGATATCCTATTTATATAGGACTAGATGCAAAATAGACTCTGTGGCGTTAGCAGCACATGTACAGAAAGCTAGATGCGGGCGTTAGTAAACGGCCGCCATCTTAAAGCAGTAGACTTCCCTGCAAGGCTGTTGTAGCGAACTTTCCAAGCGAACCTAATTAACTTTTTATCTAAAATACTCCTAAATCGGTAAAATATTGACTTGAATCTATCTTTAAAATAGTTTTAAAACTTTCACATGACGAAAGTAGACAAAAGGGAAATTATGGAATAACGGGAGCAATTTTAACAACTTTAGCGGTTGATTCACAACATTAAATTAATTGTATGTAGTTTAAAGCTGCTGATACAGAATGGGGATTTGAGTATATTATTTATTGTTTTTAACTGTTAACTTGATACTTAAATAATCGTTTATTTAAGCCTGCGAGGCTTTTTTTTTTTTTTTTTTTTTTTAAACAGTTTTTGTAAGTAATGTACAAAACATTAAAAGCAGCTAATAGCGGGGGGGGGGGGGGGGGTCATCAATAATCGATTTATAATGGAATCGTAGCCTCTGAATCGTAATCGTAATCGAATCGTTAGGTGCCCAAAGATTCTCACCTCTACTTTGTATCCCAAAGGGTTATCGATATGCTCCTGCAAGAATCAAGATATCGTTTTAAAAAGGTGTCAATGTTTTAAAAAAAAAAAAAAAAAAAAAAAAAAAAAAAGAACCAACAAGTTGCTACCAAAATCTTGCACCATAACAGTGTCTCAGTTAACTCTAAGGCTGCTTTGATGGTGCTTGAGACCCAATCCATTTAGACGGAACGTTCGTTCATTCGAAACCAGAGCATTCACAGTTATTCTGTCAGATTTTCAGGTCACTTGCTGTTCATTTTAGGGCATTTCCTGGTCGTTTCCTATTGAGTTTGAGTCACTGCCTATTCATTTGGGTGATTCCCAGGTCAATTTCTGTTCTGTAACACAAAACGAACAGGAGGTGACCCATAAAATACCCCAAAATCAACAGGAAGTAACTGAAAATCAACAGGTAAATGACCTTAAATGACCCAAAATTACCTCATTGTCGGGCATTGGCTGCTACTGACGACCATAGACGTTCAATCCGTTTGAAGTGGGAGGGTGGCAGCGAATGAACATTAAAATTTGTTCATTCGCTGCCACCCTCCCACTTCAAACGTATTGGACGTCTGCTAGTGATAAACTCATTCCAATCCACAGCAGAAGCTCGTTTTTCTGTTTATTAGTTGTTTTTAGAATATCCTAGAATGATTTCCTGACCAATGTATTGATAATCGAATCGCCATATCGTCATATCATCGTTATCGTGAGCTTTGTATCGCAAACTGTATCGTCTACTTAAAATAGTGTCCACGTTAACTCACTGGCTGCCATTGATGGTGCTAGACATCCAAATAATTTTGACTGGATTGGACGTCTAGTGCCGTCAATGGCACTGAAACCAGAGCAGTCTTGTGGGCATTTACAAGTCTCTTCCTGTTTATTTTAGGGCTTTTACAGGTTACTTCCTGTAGATTTTGAATCACTTCTATTCATTTGGGGGCAGTTTTGAGTCACTATCTTTTCAGTCACCCAAAATCAATAGGATGTGACCTGCAAAAGCCCCCAAATCAACAGGAATTGACCTGTAAATGCCCCCCAAAATCAACCTGTGAATGCACCAAAAGGAAAAGGAAGTGATCGAAAATCAACAGGAAATGACTTCATATGCCCCAAAATGAACTCGTTGCCTGGCACTGGCTGCCACTGACGGCTACAGACGTCCAATCCATTTGAACTTGGAGGGTGGCAGTGAATTAACATTTGTTCATTCGCTGCCATTCGCCAACTAGTGATAAAGTCATTCCAAATCACAGCGGAAAGATGAAAATAGCCTGTTTTTCTGTTTATTTGTTGTATCGTAGAATATCGTAGAATGATTTCCTGACTAATGTATCGATAATTGTTGCATCACCATATAGTGAGATAATCGTGATCGTGAGCCCTGTCTCGCACATTGTATTGTTTCGTGAGCTACCCAGAGGTTCACACTCTCACACATTAGTGTATGTTGCTTGAAATCTGTATCAAGCTACAAACCCTAGCAAAAAGTATGGAATCACCAGCCTCTGACGAGCACTCACTCAGACATTTTATTGTTTAGAACAAACTCAGATAAAAAGCTTTTAAAAAAAAAAAAAAAGAATTAGTTCAAAAGTGCAACTCTTTGGCATTCAGAAACACTGAAAGAAATGAATAAAAAATATTGTGGTGGTCAGTAAATGTTACTTTTATAGAGCAAGTACAGGGAAATAAATATAGAATCACTCCATTCTGAAGAAAAAATTATGGAATCACTTTATATTGAGTAGAAAATGCAGACACACCGAGTCAATTTCCTTTCCGTAATTGGGCCACTGCCTCAGATTAGATCTGCTCGTTAGTCAGCAGTTAAAAACAGTGCAGTTATCACACCTTGGAGGGCTGTTGGACTAAGTGGATTCACAAGAATCATGGCTCCAACAATAGAGATGTCGCTTGAGACCAAGGAGAGAATTATCAAACTTCTTGAAGAAGGTAACGCTACACGTATAGTTGCCAAAAATGTGGGCTGTTCACAGTCAGCTGTATCAAAAATCTGGACCAGCAAGTATAAACAGCATGGCAAGGTTGTACTGGAAGACCGAGGAAGACATCCAAACGTCATGACAAACAACTGAAGATGTAGATGATGAAGATGTACAACAAGATAAATGAAGAAGAAATGGGAGGAAGCTGGAGTCAAGGTATGTGACGGAACTGTGAAAAACTGCCAAAAGGAAATGGGATTTTCATACAAGAAAGCTAAAAGGAAGCCATCATTGACACTTAAACAGAAAAGAACAAGTCTGCAATGGGCTATGGAGAGGCAATTAATGGACTGTGAATGACTGGATGAAGGTTATTTTCTGTTATGAGTCAAGAATCTGCATTGGACAAGGTGATGATGCTGGAACTTTTGTTTGGTGCCGTTCCAGTGAGATTTACAAAGATGACTGCCTGAGGAAAACATCAAAATTCCCTCAGTCCTTGATGATATGGGGCTGCATGTCAAGCAAAGGCACTGGGGAGATGGCTGTGGTTAAATCTTCAATAAATGCACTAGTTTACATTGAAATTTTAGACTGGTTTCTTATCCCTTCAATTGAAAATATGTTTGTCATTTTCCAAGATGACAATGCATCATGCCACAGAGCTAAAACTGTTAAAGCATTCCTTGGAGAAAGACTCATCCAGTCAATGTCATGGCCTGCAAATAGCCCAGATCACAACCCTATTGAAAACCTGTGGTGGAAATTGAAAAAAATGGTCCACAGCAAGGCTCTGACCTGCAAGGATGATCTGGCAACTGCAATCAAAGAGAGTTGGTACCAAATTGATGAAGTTTGTTTGTTTGTTTGTCACTCATCAAGTCCATGCCTCAGAGACTGCAAACTGTCATAAAAGCCAGAGGTGGTGCAACTAAATACTAGACATGTGTTTTGATTGTTATTTCTTTGTTTGTTATTATTCCATATATTTTTCTTCTGAGTGGAGTGATTCTATATTTATTTCCCTGCACTTGCTCTATAAAAGTAACATTTACTGACCACCACAATGTTTTTATTCGTTTCTTTTAGTGTTTCTGAATACTAATGAATTGCACTTTTGAACTAATTCATTATTTTTTCAAGCTTTTTATCTGAGTTTGTGCTACATAATAAAATGTCTGAGTGCATGCTCATCCGAGACTGGTGATTCCATACTTTTTGCTAGGGGTTGTATTAGGAATTATACCATATGTAATTAATCAAGTGCCAATTAACTGATGCAGGTATTGCTTTTTTCCCCTCAGTTTTTAAGTGTTTTGAAGTTTTTCTTGACAGTTTTTGTCCATCTCAGGTAGTGACCGCTATTATTGAGTCTGGCAAGAATCTGTCAGCAGATCTTAAGAAGACGGATCGCTGTCCACTGCTCTATGAATGGCACAAGAAGCAGTACGTTGGCGCCGCCCATGGCTTGGCTGGAATCTTTTACATGCTCATGCAGGTCGGCCAAAACTGATTATACATTTATAGTAGATCGACATTGAAAATTTGGATGTACCACATCTATTTCTCTCCTTTCAGCCAGGGGCGAGGGTCCACCCTGGCATGCTGTCTGAGTTGGTTCGACCCAGTATCGACTATATTCGCCATAAGAAATTCCGTTCCGGGAACTTTCCGTCGTCACTGAGCAACGAGAGCGACCGACTAGTTCACTGGTGCCACGGAGCGCCAGGTGTCATTCACGTGCTCATAATGGCTTATAAGGTAAGAATGTGACGTACGAGAGCTAATGATAAAACTAAGCCTGTCGCGATATGTGCGACATGTGCGGTATTGATTTCATATGAGACTCCAGTTCCTTTCACAGATGTATAGTGGTCATCAACACACCGTGAATTAAAGTTCAGACATATAAAATAAGGAAACACATCTATATTAAACATTGTAAAACATTAGCATTGCTACATTCAAGGCTAATGGGAAAAAAGACAATGTACTAACCACTTTAGCCTGTTATTAAACATTGGCAGTCTTCTCCAAAACGCAAACCTCCGGTTAGAAGGGGACACTCGCTGGTTTACAGCATTTGTGTGTAACACATGCGGTTAGCAGCTTCGTGAACGTACTTCCGGTGAACATTTCAAAATAAAAGCACGTCATGTTCAACATTTAAATAGAGATTTCTGGAGTTAATCTTTCATATTTCAGATTTCAGACAATAAGAATACAGTGATCCCTCGCTACTTCGCACTTCAAACTTCGCGCCCACACTCCATCACAGATTTTTTTCCCCAATTAATTAAATAAATAAATGCAAATGAGCTGTCCTGATCCGATCACGTAGTTTCCCTCTCCCTTTTGCTGCTTTTCCTGGTCTGACAGTGCACTGGAATTGCTTATTAAAGTTAACGATGATTGACCAACGTTAAGGTTTGATCTTGCTATAGATGCTTGGAAGCCGAAACGTCAAAGCGCTGCATGCGTCAAATGCTGTCAATCATTGTTTAGCTTGTTAAACAGTTGCTGTGGCAACTCATCGTGTGCAAGTTAGCAGCTTGAGTGGATTTACGTGGACTGACTCAATGACGCATTTAATAAAGACAAGCATTTTTCTACCTTATTCTTGTTTAGAAATAATTTGGTGGGACAGTAACATGTATAAAATTTAACATTAATTATTACATTTGAAGTGCTTAAAAACATTTAATAAAATACATACTTTTTTTTTTTTAATTATACATTTGGGAAAAAGTGAAAAACATGTCTTATGCGTATCTCTTTCCACTGCTAAATCAGAATAAATATATTGAACACACACAAAAAAAACCATTTTTTTATTATTTATTTTTTTATGTGGGGTGGGACGCTACTTTTCAGTTTTTCACTTATTGCGAAGGGTTCTGGTCCCCATTAACATCTAAAAACGAGCGATCACTGTAGGGCTGCAGCTATCGATTATTTTAGTGGTCGATTAATCCATCAACTAGTTAGTTCAAATAATCAAGTAATCGAATTACCAACATGTAATGCGTACAATACGTAATGTATAGCAAACGTCAGCTAGCTTGAATGCGATAATATGCTAAAAAAAAATATATATTTTTACAATTCCCTTAACAAATCATTCAAGCACATATTCTCACAAAAAACGGCTAATATACCTATAAACTAAATTACGAGTGCAATGAACACATTAGCTCAAACAAAAACGTAGCTTATATTGGTCTTAACAGGGAGCAGCTCAATTCAGGCATGTTAAATTAGTTATGTCATATACACTAGAGGGCAGTGTATCCACTCAAATCAATAAAACGAAATGCAAACACTTTCAAAACAAACCATTACAATGCCACTCTAATTAAATGAATACTGGAAGCAGCAAAATTTGATTCAAAGCTTTTTTTTAATCGAATTACTTGAGTTAATCGATTAATCGTTGCAGCACTAGATCAATGTAACTGTAAAATGACACCCATTATGAAAAAATCTGATTGGCAATGGATAATTTGGCTTCAAATTTGCTAACATGCGCACTTTGCAGTACAGTTGACAGTCATTTTAAATCAAATAAATGTTAATTATGGGCTATAATTGGCAGAGAACAGAAATGGCGCCGAGTTTGTCACCTATTTCATATTAGGCAGCTTTCAAATGACTCGTTATGCATTGTTTGTGTGTGTGCATGTTTCTTTTTGATACTTTTTATTTTTAAGTTTGTTTGTTTTATTTAAGAATAACAATTTATTGCATTTGAATGGGTGATTTACTACAATAGCGATCGAATTGGTTTAAAAAAATGACAATAATATTGCATATTGGCAATAATTTGAGACAATATATCGCCTACTAAAATTATCGCGACAGGCCAAGATCCTAAAACTTAACATTCTACAGATTGAACATAAGAATAGATTTTCAAAGTCAGCTAGTTTTTGTTTAAGTACAGTTGAAACGAAAGCACACATTTAAGCTTGATGTCAACCAAGGTAGAATAAATGCGAGGGATCTGTGTCACACTCACTGTATTTCATTTTAATAGCCTAACATTACACACTCACGCACTCACACTCTAGCTATAAATTGTTAGTGAATTCCCTCCCTTCTTTCTCAGGGAGCCGCTTGGCACCAAATGTGCCGATAGCTCTCTCGCTGCAGTCACGAATCAACAAAGTCTGGCAACGTATAAATCTCAGTGAACATCACATGAAGCTCATCTCTGTCTCAGCACTTAAAGGGAGGAGCCTATTTTGGAAAATGTTCTCTTTATTTGCTTGTATACAAATAGTTGCGTCTCAGGAGTTTCTGCCCACCCATCCAATATAAAATTAAACAACCTTGTAAATCTTTTATGAGCTGTCTATTTCTAAAATTGTGTCTGAGCAAGCATTGAAATTTTATACTGAATCTTGTGTCTCCCCAGGTGTTTAAAGAGGAAAAGTACCTAAAGGAAGCGGTAGAATGTGGCGAGGTGATCTGGCAAAGGGGTCTTCTCAGAAAAGGCTATGGAATTTGCCACGGGACCGCCGGAAATGGCTACGCCTTTCTGTCCCTGTATAAGCTCACCCAGGAGAAGAAGTACATGTACCGTGCCTGCAAGGTGAGAACGCGGAAATCTACTACTAATGTAGAATTGCCTGGATCAAGCAAATGCCAGCTTTGCAAAATTTCCATGAAGTGGCCAAATTGAAGTAATGATGATCTTAAATGAATAATCCATGTCTGGTAAATATTTTGGAATGGCCATGTTGCAGTGTTGTTTTTGACAGCCCTTTTCATGTTTGTATGGGTCTTAGTCTTTCGGACGAAAATACTTATTACTAGGGTTGTTCCGATCATGTTTTTTTGCTCCCGATCCGATCCCGATCGTTTTAGTTTGAGTATCTGCCGATCCCGATTTTTCCCGATCCGATTGCTTTTTTTTTTCTCTCAATTCAATTCCAATCATTCCCGATAATTTTTCCAGATCATATACATTTTGGCAATACATTAAGAAAAAAATGAATAAAACTCGGACGAATATATACAGTACATTCAACATACAGCACATATGTACTTTATTTGTTTATTATGACAATAAATCCTCAAGATGGCATTTACATTATTAACATTCTTTCTGTGAGAGGGATCCACGGATAGAAAGACTTGTGACTTTGTATATTGTGACTAAATATTGCCATCTAGTGTATTTGTTGAGCTTTCAGTAAATGATACTGTAGCCATTTAACTGTTCTGCCCAAATGCATTATGGGAAGTGCAACCATGACTGTGCGTAGTGGTACCAATTGATATATCTTCTCTGCGTTGGGAAATAACATAGGGTGTTAAGAAAAAGATTAATTACTACCTTTCTTCCCCACATTGCTTCCCACGATATTTCTAATCGTTGGGAGAGGGATTGTAAGGCTTTAGCCAATTAAAAAAGGCTCCAAAGGCTGCCAAAATTCACTCTACTCATTTTACGCTGCCTTTTAGCTCTATATATAGGTAAAACGGCGCCATTACAGATTGAAGGCGACAATGCATGAGTGGGTCGTGCAGCGCATGCGTTAATTACGTTAAATATTATAACGTAATGAATTTAAAAAAAAAAATAATTACCGCCGTTAACAGGATAAATTTGATAACCCTACCTTAAGCCTAAACTAAAGACTCTGGATGAGTGTAACATATTATGTCTGTAACGTTAAATACAATTAGAAAACGATTTAATTAAAAAATATATATATATTAAAAAAAGGCATGTCAGATATTTTTTTGCCGAGTCCGATACTTTGAAAATGACGTGATCGGACCCGATCGATCGGGACATCTCTACTTATTAGCGTAATTTTTGCACTATAACCCCCTACTTTTTTCCTTCATTTTGAATCCTGCTGCTTATAGTCCGGTGCGGCTTATTTGTTGAAATATTTTAATGGAAAGGTAACACTTTATTTGACGGCTGCGTCATAAGACTGCCATAAGACCGTAATAATTATGACATGACACTATCATTAGCATTGACGAATGCTTATGACAGTTGCCATTACGTACGATCTGAAAAATTATGTCACTAACTCCATTTATGTCCAGCTCGGATCTTTTACATCCATTCAAAAGTGAGATAATTTGCCGGATGACACAAAATGACATCAGTCATAAGCATTCATTAAGGGTCATGGCAGTGTCATGTCATAATTATGATAGTGTTATGTTTTATGGCACCACTGTCAAATTAAGTTTTACCACATACCATATCTAGTAATTAATGAAAAATCCGGAACAGTAACTGAAGAAATAATTAGAACTGAAACTGAATGTTGATTGTTATTTACATATGTAGCCCTGCAATGCATGCTAGGAGGCATGTTGACAGCAGGTGGCAGCAGAGGATGACTGTCTCCCCCAAGGGAGCAGTGATGACCAAATGAAGCTTCTTGAAGCAATGAAGCTTTGCAGCCAATTGGTTCAAAGCTTTATAGTGGTTCATTTGGTCTTAGAAAGTCTTAAGATGCCACTGTCAAACAAAGTTTTACCGGTTAATATCTTACTCTGTAACTATCCTAAAATACAGTGAGGACAGTTGCGGCTTATAGTCCAGTGTGGCTTATCTATGAACAAATACCGTTTTCGTGTCAAATTTGGTGACTGGCGGCTTATAGTCAGGTGCGCCTTGTAGGCCGAAAATTATGGCAGTCACGTTTTAGTGCTGCATTTGAGTAATTCGATTAGAAAAAAAGCTTTGAATCTAAATTTGCTGCTTCGAGTATTCGTTTAATTAGGAGTGGCGTTGGGTGGATACATTGCCCTGAAGTGGCACCAGTCAATATTACATAACTCGTATCACATTGCTAGCCGCATAAGGTTGGAAGTTTTTGAGCTGATTTTTTTTTTCAATACATTCGCAATTTAGTTTATGGGTATATTTAGCCGTTTTTTTTTTTGTTTCACTATGCGTTTGAATGATTTGTTAAGAGTATTGTAAAAAAAATCGTTAGCCTTTTTTAGAATTTAAGCTAGCGGACTTTTGCTATGCAAGTTAGCAAATTGTTCTTTTGTCATACTTAGATCCTCATTTATTTTAAAAAATTTTTTTTATACTGTTTGAGGCTAAGCTCAGATATTTTAATTCATCTTTTTAAATGAAAGTGCAATTCTGCATAGTTTGAAGAAACACATGAGAATTTTAGTTTGTATTCACATTTGTTTAAATTACTGGATTATTCGAACTAACTAGATGATGGATTAATCGACTACTAAAATAGCTGCAGCCCTAAGTCATTTTTATGTGTTCATCTTTGTGTAGTTTTAGTTGACAAAATCTCATACAAATTTCATCTGTTTTTGTCTGTAAAATTAAGTCTCCTTAAAATAAAGGTTTCCAGCGATTTCAAATGGACATAGACAGACAAGCACATACTGTTGAGTCTACAAGGACAACGCCAAATTTGTGGTGATAATACACATTCAGCAGGAAATGCAGTACATTATTTTCAGTCACAGACACCTCGAACCCACAAACTGTATGTGGGGGAAAAAAAGCTGTCCGAGGATGCTCACCACGCTAAAGTTGATGCTAATGTGAATGCTATGCTAATGCATAGACTTCACAATCAGTTGACTTAAAATTGAAATATTTTCAATACGAAAGCTGTTAGCGACCAAACACCAAAGCAGGCACCTCCCTTAGGCATGTATGAGTCTCCATGAGTAGCAGCGTCAAAAAATTCAAAGTCGTTCCCTATTAAAATGATAGTATAGCATAACTCAAAATGGCTATGCAATTCTCGGATTTTATGTTAGATGCACAAAAATCACCAAATGCAAAGATCACCTATATTTTCAGGATCAATAGCAATATTTAACATATACTGGACTGTCTCAAAAAATTAGAATACACAATATTCTAATTTTTTGAGACAGTCCTGTGTATATATACAGGACTGTCTCAGGAAATTAGAATACACAATATTCTAATTTCCTGAGACAGTCAGGAAATTAGAATACACAATATTAACAGAATGTTAATAATGTTAATGCCATCTTGTTGATTTATTGTTCCATCTTGTTGATTTATTGTTATAATAAACAAATACAGTCCTTAAGTACCGCATGCTGAATATATATATATCCATCTTCCGTCTTATCTTTCCATTCCAACAATAATTTACAGAAAAATATGGCATATTATATAGATGGTTTGAATTGCGATTAATTGCGATTAATTACGATTAATTACGATTAATTAATTTTTAAGCTGTAATTAACTCGATTAAAATTTTTAATCGTTTGACAGCCCTAAAATAAATTCTTAAATCGCGGAATTTCTATGGATATGAACGTAAAATAGTCTAGATTCTGGGTTAAAAGCAAAAACCGGGCAGTTATCATTCATTTTACGTAAATATTTCAAGACTAAGTAAGTTGTAAAACAGTTTAGATCAGTGGTCCTTAACTGGGGTTCGATCGAAGAGTAAGCCTCAGGGATTCGGTGAAGGCTAATAAACACAGAGCCCTATTTTGTATGCTGAATGAATCTTAGGCAAAGTAGCGTTTTAGACCGGGTTTTGGACTGGTTTGCCCTTAATTTACAGGCTTCATTCCATTTCTTTCAAATGCTAGCCCTCTATTTAATGGTAGGAGAAATGTGTTTGTTCAGTGGAAGGTTGACAGGCACTCGGTATGTGGATGTAAAACAGACCTACAGATGGTGTGAACTGCATCTATAATTTTTTTTTTTTTTATTTGCATCATTTTACGCCATGAAAATAGTATGTTTGATGCAAGGACGCGACAATAAACTGAGAATGTAGACATGAAAACAAAAAATGAACAGTATGAAATGAAATGAGTTTAATTTCATTTACCAACATGAAAATCAACAGCAAAAGGCAAAATTATTTGTAGTAAATTAGAAATCCGGAAGAAATGTGAACCGGAATTCACTTAGATGTTAGCTTGGCAGGTTTTGAATTCCTAAACAAAAAAAAAAGTGAAATTGCAAAGGGTTTGGTGAATGCACCTGTGAAACTGTGAGGTTTGGTACCTTTAGCATGGTTAAGAACCGCTGTTCTAGATTCTTGGTTTAAAAAAAAAAAAAAAAAAAAAAAAGGGCAGTTATCGTTCATTTTACGTAAATATTTCAAGACAAAGTTACGGTATTGTGTAATGCAACATGGCGGCCATCACAAAATAAAGGGAGTTTTAAGTTGAAAATTGTTGTTGTTGGAATTCGCCCCCCCCCCCCGGCCAAGCCGCACGGAAAACTGCAGCAGCCGAACAAAGTGGTGCTCCGCTGCTTAACGCTTCCGTGCGCCAACCGGGAAGGTGGATATTCCGCGCGTTCACTCCCTGTGTTGACCCTTTGTCCTGACTCCATGTTCCAAAAGTTTGAAGAAGATTCCCCGAAAGCAGGTTGACAATTTATTCGTCGACAAAGGTCAAAAAACAAGGGAAAAACAGGCGACGGAGGGACAATTCTGGATCCAAAACAAGGCTACATAGAAATTGTTTCCGAGCAGCAAAATCTGAGTTTTCTCAGTGTCCAGTGTTTTTTAAGTCCGTGGTGAAGTAGGCCGGGTCGAAGGTGTGTCCGGGCGTTGTTTTTGGGACCTTCCCTCTGTGGCCGGATTTGGGCGGTTTAGGTTCGTGCGCGGATGGGACGTGGTTGCCACAGCGACCGACGCTGGTCTTGACATCCCAAGCGCCCGCTATCAACTTTGTTATCCGGGCTGGCGCTACTTGTTTTAGGACAACGTGCGCTGGTCTTTGTCCTTGTTCGTTGTCGGGAGAACTGATTCCCAGAGTTGGTGCGTCAACTTTGCTCGTGCAAGTATGAGAAATGATACTATTCCCTGATTAATTATAGTACGTGTGGTCGAGTAATGCAAAGTTAGACGGTGCCTACAAGAAATGGTACCATTTTTTTCATTTCCCCCTCATGAGCTCCGATAAGGTGATTCACTTTACTGTGTCAAGGGCATGGAGTGAAGTATGCCTAAACTATAGTTAGATGAATGTGTTAGACTAATGCAAACAATTATATGGTGTGTGCGAGAACGGTACCTATTCCCTTCATTGTAAATAAATGATTAAATTGCGGAATTTCTATATATACAGTATATGAACGTAAAACAGTCTAGATTCTGGGTTAAAAACAAAAAACGGTCAGTTATCATTCATTTTAAGTAAATATTTCAAGACAAAGTTACACTAATTTTATCCATTGATTTTTTTTCACAACGTTTCAAAGTGCATGCAAGGTGCTATTTAATACAATAATTACCTTGAATCCTCAAACAAATCACTTTTTGGACACCCCTACCTGCTTGTATGCAGTAAATCCTTTGTCCTATTTTCACCTAAATCCGGCGTTAGAACGCAGTGTGTGTTTGAGAAAGCCAACTCAACGTTATGCCTGGGTCGGCTCCCTACGGGAAGGTGTGCCGCAATGTCTGTGGGAGCTGTCTTGTCAACTGATGGTGGAGTTTATGCACACACCCTTTAAAGGCTACAAGCAACATTGCATATTTTCTCTTGCCAAGATCAAACAAATCTTACCATGTGTTTCCAAACAAGCAAGATTGAGCGCAGCTCATTTTGAAACACATTCTAAATTCCAGTGAGGAGAGCGAGGGAGAAGCGCAGCATATCTCACATGAGTGACACGACCCAAAAACTGCTACCATGCAAGCTGACGTACTCCACGTACAATTTGAAAATGAGTACGATATGAAATATCACGCTGAGTATTGTGAACATAGGCAGAAATATATGTTGTGTTTTCGTCTTGTTATTCGTTATCTCCCAAGCTACGTTTTTAGCTCTACATCGGCATGAAAATCAACAAAATATTTCAGATTATTATTATTATATTTCATGATCATTGTTGATGAAAACAACACTGCCCTGTTGAGTCAAAGTGAACACTCTTCACCATTCTTTTCTGAATTTTTCTTGTTTATCCAGTTTGCCGAATGGTGTTTGGATTACGGGACTCACGGCTGCCGCATACCCGATAGACCCTACTCACTTTTTGAAGGTATCGAAACTTGCGCCTTCTTATTTGACTTGTCATATTAATCAGTTTTTCTACGATCTTAGCAACTGGTAATGTAATTATTAACAGAATGTCTTGTTTAATGCAAATTGGCAAAAATACAGTAGGGCAAATAAGTATTTAGTCAACCACTAATTGTGCAAGTTCTCCCACTTGAAAATATTAGAGGGGTCTGTAATTGTCAACATGGGGTAAACCTCAACCATGAGCGACAGAATGGGGGAAAAAAACAGAAAATCACATTGTTTGATTTTTAAAGAATTTATTTGCAAATCATGGTGGAAAATAATTATTTGGTCAATACCAAAAGTTCATTTCAATACTTTGTTATGTACCCTTTGTTGGCAATAACGGAGACCAAGCGTTTTCTGTAACTCTTCACAAGCTTTTCGCACACTGTTGCTGGTATTTTGGCCCATTCCTCCATGCAGATCTCCTCTAGAGCAGTGATGTTTTGGGGCTGTCGTTGGGCAAATCAGACTTTCAACTCCCTCCACAGATTTTCTATGGGGTTGAGATCTGGAGACTGGCTAGGCCACTCCAGGACCTTGAAATGCTTCTTACGAAGCCACTCCTTTGTTGCCCTGGCTGTGTGCATGGGATCATTGTTATGCTGAGAGACCCAGCCACGTCTCTTCTTCAATGCCCTTGCTGATGGAAGGAGATTTTCACTCAAAATCTCTCGATACATGGCCACATTCATTCTTTCCTTTACACCAGCGGTCTCAAACCGACTCCACAAAGGGCCGCAGTGGGTCCTGGTTTTTGTTCCAACAGATCCAGCACAAACAGTTCAACCAATGAGGTTTCTACTAACATAAGCAGCACCTGATTGCAATCAACTGATTACACTTGTAAGAAACCAGATTGGTGAAAAGGTATTTGTCTCGTTTGGTTGGAATGAAATCCAGCACCCCCTGCGGCCCTTTGAGGACCGGTTTGAGACCACTGCTTTACACAGATCGGTCGTCCTGGTCCCTTTGCAAAAAAACAGCCCCAAAGCATGATGTTTCCACCTCCATGCTTCACAGTGGGTATGGTGTTCTTCGGATGCAATTCAGTATTCTTTCTCCTCCAAACACGAGAACCTGTGTTTCTACCAAAAAGTTCTATTTTGGTTTCATCTGACCATAACACATTCTCCCAATCCTCTTCTGGATCATCCAAATGCTCTCTAGCGAACCGCAGACGGGCCTGGACGTGTACTGGCTTCAGCAGGGGGACCCGTCTGACAGTGCAGGATTTGAGTCCCTGGTGGCGCATTGTGTTACTGATAGTAGCCTTTGTTACTGTGGTCCCAGCTCTCTGTAGGTCATTCACTAGGTCCCTCCGTGTGGTTCCGGGATTTTTGCTCACCGTTCTTGTTACCATTTTGACACCACGGGGATGAGATCTTGCATGGAGCCCCAGATCGAGGGAGATTATCAGTGGTCTTGTATGTCTTCCATTTTCTAATAATTGCTCCCACAGTTGACTTCTTTACACCAAGCGTTTTGCCTATTGCACATTCAGTCTTCCCAGCCTGGTGCAGGTCTACAATTTTGTCTCTGGTGTCCTTCGACAGCTCTTTGGTCTTGGCCATAGTGAAGTTTGGAGTGTGACTGACTGATGTTGTGGACAGGTGTCTTTTATACTGATAGAGTTAAAACAGGTGCTATTAATACAGGTAACGAGTGGAGCCTCGTTAGACCTCTTTGACAGCCAGAAGTCTTGCTTGTTTGTAGGTGACCAAATATTTATTTTCCACTCTGATTTGGAAATAAATTCTTTAAAAATCAAACAATGTGATTCTCTGGGTTTTTTCCACATTCTGTCTCTCATGGTTGAGGTTTACCCATGTTGACAATTACAGGCCTCTCTAATCTTTTCAAGTAGGAAAACTTGCACAATTGGTGGTTGACTAAATACCTATTTGCCCCACAGTATGTGGACTCATAGATAAAAATAAAAAAAAGTAGTACATTTTTTCACTTGGCATTTTCAGCTCTTTTGGTTTGTGCAAGAGTGCCGTAAATGCAAAATAGAAATTCACAATGAATTGCCCACGCCAACACTTCACCCACTTGATCCCAGTGAATTGTGCAGACTGGTTCTGGTCACACATTGCAGAAATTAGTCATGAAAGTCTTTTTACAGGGAAGAAAAAACCACTCACAAAGAGTCATTGATTTTCAGAGTGAACCTTAAATGCACTACAACCTTTTCAGTCAAATTCTAACCTCTCCATTTTTGTGAATGTGTCCATCTTTTCAGTGTTTCAGTACTCTTACTGATACTGTATATCAGAGCAAAGTAAGGTCAATTTGAAGGTTATTCAAAGATATTTCTATTTCTACCACCATAAACTCTGGATTTCAGTGTCAAAATTGATTGTCAGTGTATTAAGATTCAAAATCCTGTTTGACCCATTAGGTATGGCGGGAACCATCCACTACCTGTCAGAGATGGCGGCACCTGAAACGTCCTGTTTCCCTGCCTTTGAACATTGATCTGCTGGAGCCAAGACGAGCTTTGAACAGAAATCATCTTACTTGTTTCATGGAATTTAAGGAGAGTTTTTTTTTTTTTTAACCAAACATGAATGTTCAAATGGCTTTCTATTGACACCATTGTCACACATCCTTTAAAGAAACAGGGCCAAGAAAGTCAATCCATTGACCGTGTGTAGTGAACGTATTGTATTTGTATTCACGTGCATGCTCAACTTGATTCTCCATGTCCTGTCAACGATGTGGTTATTTTGTTTCATCCTGTATTTTCAATTATTTATTTATTTTCTGGTAACAGTCTTTTGTCTTTTTTTAAAGAAGCAAAACACATTAAAGCATGTTGGATGATAATTCAGAAATTAAACTATTTGGTGCAATATCCTTGTATTAGCAGAACTAGGTAACTGGTATATTCATGAGTTATTTACAGTGGTATGAAAAACTATCTGAACCTTTAAAAAATGTCCACATTTCTGCATGAAATCACCATCAAATGTGATCTGATCTTTTTCAAAATCACACAGATGAAAATACTGTGTCTGCTTTAACTAAAACCACCCAAACATTTATAGGTGTTCATATTTTCACGAGGGTAGCATGCAAACAATGACAGAAGGGGGGAATATAAGTAAGTGAATCATCACACTAGCCACGTTTACATGCTGACTTTTATTCATACCGATTCAAATCATTCCGAATGGAAATTTCACATCAGCTGTTTACATGTCACTTCATTTATTCCGATCCAGCGTTTACATGTGACTGCCTTTATTCCGAAAGGACGTTTGACAACTGCAGTCTGACATGCGCAGATTAATCAAAACAAAGCGTCACGTTGCAAAACATGGAGATCGATCGTCAGATCAGCTGCTGTTTTAACTTTTCGAGTGGAAACAAAACTTCAGAATGATACGCCATTCATTTAAAAAGTTGTGTGGGTGCGCTGTGCGTGTGCTTGGAAGCCATGTTGCAAGTGACGTTACTTACGTCACCGAGTGACGTCACCACGTCAGTACGGAGCATGCGCAGAAAGAACGCAACCAAACACCATTCCGCTTCCCTGTTTACATGATATAATTTTACTTCTAATCGGTTTGGGAAAAGGAATATTCCACCCCTGTGAATCGGAATGAAATTCCATTCGGTTTGGACCTGTTCATTCCGAATGAGGTGTTTATATGGAACACATTTATTCGGTTTGAACAAATATTCCGATTGTAATTGGAATATTTGGCTCCATGTAAACGTGACAATTGAATAGTTTGTGCCCCCTTCAACCAGATGCTTCCTGTATCTGCAGATCAGTCTGGCACATCAATCAAGACTAATGTTGGCCCATTCTTCTCTACAAAATTGCTGTAGTTTCCTGGGATGAATCGCTGTCGCGGTCATGCCACAGCATCTCAATGGGGTTAAAGTCTGGACTTTTGACTTGGCCACTCCAGAACGTGTATTTTGTTCTTCTGAAACCATTCTGAAGTTGATTTACTTCCGTGCTTTGGATCATTGTCTTGTTGCAGCATCCATCCTCTTTTTCGCTTCAACAGTCTGACAACATGTCATGTCTTCCTGCAAAACATCCTGATAAACTTTTGTATTCATTCTTCCATTAATGATTGCATGTTGTCCAGGCCCTGAGGCAGAAAAACAGTCCCAAATCATGATGCTCCCTCCACCATGCTTCACGGTGGGGATGAGGTGTTGATGTTAGTGAGCTGTTCCATTTTTCCCCCACACATGATGTGTGTTACTCCCAAAAAATTCAACTTCGTTTTCATCAGTCCACAAAATATTTTGCCAAAACTTATGTGGCGTGCCCAAGTGCCTTTTTAGGAACATTAAATGAGCAACAATGTTTTTTTTTTTAGGTAGCAGTGGCTTCCTCCGTAGAGTCTTCCCATGAACACCATTCTTGGCCATCGTTTTACATATATTTGATGTGTGCACAGAGATATTGAACTGTGTCAGTGATTTCTGTGTCTTTGGCATACACTCTAGGGTTCTTTTTTACCTCTCTGAGTATTCTGCGCTGAACTCTTGGCGTCATCTTTGGTGGACGACCACTCCTTGGGAGAGATGCAACAGTACCGAACTCTCTTCATTTGTAGACAACTTCTCTGACTGATAGTTTTGTATCCTTTCCCAGCTTTATACAAATCAAAAATCCTTGATCGCAGTTCTTTAGACCGAGCCATGATGCACATCAGACAATGCTTCTCATCAAGACCTTTCTTACCAAGTGTGTGTTTTATCGTGGGCAGGGCAGCTGTAAACCACTCATCAGTGATTGGGCACACATCTGACTTTAAATGTTTGGGAAAAATTGGTTTCAGTTGCTCTTAAGTAAGTGAACCTCTGCCTAGGAGACTTATTTTCCCCCCTTCTGTCATTGTTTGCATGCTATCCTGGTTAAATAATGAAAACCTATAAATGTTTGGGTGGTTTTAGTTAAAGCAGACACTGTATTTTCATCTGTGTGATTTTGACAAAGATCAGATCACATTTGATGGTGATTTTATGCAGAAATGTGAGAAAGTCCAAAAGGTTCAGATACTTTTTCATACCACTGTATATGAAGGAGTTCTGTTTATCTAAAGCAACATTTTAGACAACGTACCACTAAGCTTTCTAAAAATCACCAAGATAATTCAATGTAAATGTATTTTACATTAAATTGAATAAAAACTAAATAAACTTTTCAAAACTATTAAATGCAGCTGTATTCTACGAGTTTTTATAAATTAACTACGATACAGTACAGAATAAAATGTCAGCACAAAATTATGCAGTTTGAACATGCCCTATTTACTGATGAATGACCGAAAGTGACACTGCCCAATAATTACGCTCATTTAGATCAAAAGTACACACTATACATACTGCTGCTAACACTAAAGTCATTGAGGCCGACAGCATATGAATGCACATGAATGCTTATTTTTCATAATTAGATGTTGTCCTGAAAGTCCTTTTTTTCCTGAAATGTTGTTCTGTCCTATTTGACAAATGAGTGTAACGATCCCATCATCTTGTATAAATTGTGATGAAAAACATGTACCACTTGTTATGCAGTATATTTTACAAAGAAACACCAATGTGACTCAAGCGTATTTATTGTGGATTGAAAAATGAGATGTCAACGAGCATTTTTACAGTTTGAAAATTGAAAATGAGGGATTAATTACTGCCCTGTGGAACACCTATAGTTGAAGTGGTTTTTATGTTTGGACATTTTTTTTTTTTTTTTTTTTAATTCTCAAATTAGCATGTTTTAACCAGTCATTTTATTATCAATTTGTTTGGCAACCAACTATATTCGTTGACTTAAAAGGAACTGACATTATAACATTTACTTTTTAAGGACGAATGATTTTGTATTGAGTGGCAGAGGTTGGTCTTTCAATGAGGGGAAGCTCAAAGTGTCGCCTGTGATTGCTTTAAAACAGTGGAGGGGCTCAGCGGCACACGCTGCTCAGTAGGGAAAGAAACTAGAGTGCCAGAAGTCAAGTCACCAAAAACGAGCTACAATAGAAATACCAGAAATAAGATAGATTTTTCTCTCGTCTTTTTTAACAGAGCAAGTGTGGCTAGGATGATTATGAAAATCTCCGGTTCAACTCAGAACAATGGAATGAAAATTGAAAAAGGCCTTCCATCCATCCATTATCTACCGCTTAATGCGGGGTCGGGTCGCGGGGGCAGCAAATTTAGCAGGGAAGCCCAGACTTCCCGCTCCTCAGCCACTTCAACCAGCTCCTCCAGTGGGATCCCAAGCCAGCCAAGAGACATAGTCTCTCCATCGTGTCCTGGATTGTCCCCAGGGCCTTCTGCCAGCGGGACATGGCAGAGTAGCGGCTTGACCTTGACTCCCTCCCGGATGACTGAGCTTCTCACCCTATCTCTAAGGGAAAGACTGGACAACCTGCGGTAAAACTCATTTCGGCGGTTTGTATCCGGGATCTTGTTCTTACGGTCACGACCCACAGCTTGTCACCATTGTTGAGGGTAGGAACGTAGATCGACTGGTAAATCGAGAGCTTCACCTTTTGGCTCAGCTCCTTCTTCATCACAGCGGACCGATACAGAGTCTGCATCACTGCAGACACTGCACCGATCCTAAGAATCCATCAAGTGTGAAACAACTGAGTCGCTACATTTTATGCTTTCGGTTACGTGGGTGGCAATAATAAGACGTTCAGTGCATGAGACAGGCTAGCTACTCAGATTTCAGCAAGAAACTAGCTGTTAGGTTTTGTGTTGGTTTTCTCCTAGTGTGACTTGTCTCTGTGATTGCCCATTGATTTCACCTGTTGTGCCTTCTCCTAGTGTATCCTGCAATCTGCATCCTGTGTTACCCAGCTGTTCCTCGTTGTCTCGTTACCCCTTGTCTGCGTGTGTGTATATAAGCACCCAGTTTCTTGTCACTCCTTGCTGCGTCACTGTCAACTTCAAAGTCTATGTCAATGTCTTTGTTCATGCCAGCGTCAACTTTGCCTCTTCCTACGTCACAGCCCTCAAGTTTTTGAGTCCAGTCTTTTGCCAATACCCTGGGTTTTGTTTGTAACTGTGTTTTTGGGATTACCTCAGTTTTGGTTTGTACTTTGTTTTTCTGTTGGCTTTAATTAAATTACTTTTGCACCACCTTTTTGCCTCGCTTCCCTTTCCCTGCACTTGGGTCCACACACCACCTGCCTGCCCAGCATTCCTGACACTAGCCTTTATATGGAGTATTAATACATGTCATACGACTTATTAAGTGTTACAAGGTATTTTCTCCAGTGCTGGCCCATAACAAGAGAAATAAAGTTTTTCTTATAATTTGTTGTTTTCACTTCTGTGATAACAACAAATTATAAACATTATATTACGTTATATTCTAACGCCGTTATTAACAACACTGACGAGGATAGAACAATGTTGAATAAATATTTTTGGAAAGTTATTTTGAGATATAGAGGGTATTTAGGGGTACTTAAAGGGTTGATTCCGACTTATGCAGGCTACGTCGCCAGCGTAGGAACTGAACTTGTTCGTAACCCGGGGACTATTTGTATTATGATTCTTTTTTCCTGTTAGAATAAAAGTTATTTTGTCAAAAAAAATCTTCAAATAAAAAAAATGTTTTGATTTTTTTTTTTTTTTTTTTTTTTTTGAAGAAACTGCATTTAAATACACTGCTGAATGCTGGTACATACCAGTGTATGTAGTGTATGAAAGGATGAACAGTAAAAAACAACAAAAAAAAGTAACTCATTCATTACCAGCCCAAATTGGATACTGTATGTGTAGTAGGTAGAGAGTATGAGTTGGTTAGTTAGTTAGTTTAGTTTAGTTAGCTCCACTAGTCACATTTCTACCTTCAAACTAAGAGCATAAGTTTGCATAGGGATGGTAGGGACATAACACTACCAACTTTTCAGGATGCTCAAATTGTGCCCACCAACTTTTTAGCAAACTGATTTGCATTATATAATGAGTTTAGTTATATAGGTAATTTAGATTGTCTTCTTATATGTTGTAAGAATAGAACTGACCCTAGCTTTATTAATTGAATCATTTTCTTTATGATCAAACATTTACTCCTTTTCACTTGCTGAATGTACCAGTCCGTTCCCCCCCCTTAAACGCACGTTTGATTGGCTGATGACTTGCCCCCCCCCCCCCCCCCCCCCCACCACCACCACACACACACACGCACACGAACACAGCCCCGACAGAAATACATCATGTCGACAACATGCCGCCTCCTTCGAGGAGGAGGGATATTAGAAGGTTTTTTTTCGGCTAGCCACTGTAAGTAATGTAAAAAGACGTCAATATTGTGGAGGTGGGGAACACGCCACTAATTTTACTACTGAAACTCCAACCTGCCTCCGACATAACATTAAACTGTGTGAACTTGCTAACCTGCAAAACTCAAGTAGAAAGCTGCTTAGAAAGAAGTATGTGTTTTGTTACTGTATTTATTGTGTATGTTAAAATAATTTATGTTAAAATATTGCAATTCAAAGTTGCTAATAAAATGCAGACATGTATTCTGGAGGTTTTCATAATCTTTCCCATAGCAAAAATTTGCTACTCATCTGTTGCTTAATCTCGTCTCGTGAGACGAATTGGATCATCTCAAATTTATCTCATTCTCGGCTTATTTGTTTCTGAGTTTGTGCTCCTAAAGGCACCCTTAGGAGCAAGTGATGGGTCAAAATGAGCAAAGACCTCATCAGGGGTGAAAGTGGCTAGAATTTCTTGCCGGAACTCCCCGACGTGAAGGTCGCCACGGAGCCAGAAATTGTATTTATTTATTTATTTGGGGGGGTGGTCAAACTTCTTAAACTACTGAAATGCAAAGAAAACTGTTTTGGCACAGTTATTTCTAGAACACATACAAAAACTGATTTTCATTCAAAATTGTATTTTTTCAATGATTTGCAAAATAAAAGTTAACAAAAACAGCAATAACCCCAACCTCCATCTCCTAATTTTTATTTTCCCTCTTTTCCTCACATACTAAATGCCAAATGTCAATTTTAACTACTTAAGAACATAAGATGTATATTAAAATTGAAGTTAATGTAAACATTTACTTCTTTTTTAATAATATATAAGTAACATACATTCAGGAAAATAAGTACAAATGACTTACATTATGCAGAGTGAAATGGAATATACAGTATTTTGAAGATCGCGCAAACATTGATTTTTTTTTTTTTTAAATCATAAGAAAATGAATAAGTAGTCTAACATAAATAAAAAATATAAGTACAAAGTTCACATCGACAGCTATGTTCTGAACCTCCCCATGAGAGCAAATAAAACTAAATATGATAAATAAGCCTCCTCAACTCTTTCGTTGCTCTTAAAGATTTGATCCATTTTATGCTGCATTGCCCTTTTTTGTCGCATCAATTCAACGTTTTTTTTTTTTTTGCTGTTCCAGAAAACAACTTTTTTTTTTCTCTGTGTTCCAGAAAACATGCACATTTGAACCAATCAGAGCTAACTATCTCTGCTGATCACGAATTGAACGGATAAATCAGTCCAGGCGTTTTGCTTTGCTGCGTGCATTCGCACATTGACGTGACTCATCATCGTCAGACTCGGATAACTGCAGCAGCTGGTGAAACCTCCATGACGTCCGTGGAATAAAATAAATAATAAATATTGGTGGAAACGGATTATGCTACACAAGCATTTTGTTATGCTTGTTGTTAACACTTGTGTATATGTAAATCTGATATTGGTAGATTGTTTCCTTCTTGGAGATGAAATGCATGAGTGGCAGTTTAGCATTTTAGTTAATTTTTTTACATAGCCTTTTGACAGTTGCCGTCATATTTTCGGAATCAAAGCTGGAGTGAGTTTGCTGCACTGAAAGTAAAGGGGCCGAATAATATTGCACGCCCCACTTTTCAGTTTTTTATTTGTTAAAAAAGTTTAAATTATCCAATAAATGTTGTTCCACTTCACGATTGTGTCCCACTTGTTGTTGATTCTTGACAAAAAAATTAAATTTCATATCTTTGTTTGAAGCCTGAAATGTGGCGAAACGTTGCAAGATTCAAGGGGGCCGAATACTTTTGCAAGGCACTGTATATATTTATTTCTTTGATATTTAAAAAAAAAACTTCCAAATTGCAGACATGTTGCCTGTGAGCCAGTAGTTTTAGCGAGACCTCGTCAGCCGGCGTGTTGCTTGTTTTGATTACGTCATCAAGCAAGAGGACTAAGATTCTTCACACTAGTTTGTGATAAACTTTCGGTCTTCGAAACCAAAAACCGATAATGCATTTGTAGCGGCCGATAGTTTTTGGTGCCAAATTTTCGGTCACATCTCTAATTTTTACATTGATCAAGATGAACCAAATTAACCAGATGTTATTTAAATTATTTGACCAATTGTAATATTTTCTCGAATTTTGTCATGAGATGAATTAAGATGTGATTGGACATGTCAGACCAAAAACTACTCTTTCTTACAATGAAAGAATCTTGAAAACCCAAAATGAGCAATTGCAGACTGGAAGGAGATCAAATTGAGAAATATTTGTGACTGGCACAATATAATTTCGCGCCGCGAGATCAGTAAAAGAGGCAGCTTTGAGGCAAGTTGAAGAAATAAAATACTTTGCTCATCCATATCTTTTACTGAGACATTACTGAGATCGTGACTCCAAGTAAGGGGATAAAATTGAGACACATTTGAGATCGACACAAGTACTCATAGTTGTCTCTTGTTGATCGTGCAAGTAGAACTATTCTCCAGACCTTCTCATGTAATGCTCACTATGAGACTTACTTCTCATGAGACAAATTTGAGAAAACCAAGAAAACCAAGAAAACCACTCTGGCCTAGATTATTGCTTATTCATTTCTCAGAGATGTAAATGAGACATGAACAAGAGCTCAGCTTCAATTTTGCTTTGCTGTGGGTTAATACAGTACTTCTCAAATAGTGGGGCGCCCCCTCCCCTGGGGGGCGCAGAGCGATGCTGGGGGTGGAGCATATGACCTTTGGGAAAATACTTTTTTGCCATACTAGAATAAAGAGTAATTACACATACACTCAGTGGGTGGCAGTGGTGCTCTCATTTTCAGCATGTGCACAGTATTTTTTTTACCAAACAAGAGCACACAGCAAAGACCACATGAGATATGAAAAGCTAAGATGAGGAAATATGACGAAGCGTACGTAGCATTTGGCTTTTGGCTTTGACTTTTAGTACAGCGGGAGACGAGGAAAAACCAGTCTGTTTACTTTGTCTAAAAATGTTCGCAGCGGACGGCAGGAATTTTTTTTTCAGCGAAAACGTGCCGAATATTGCCAACAGTCGTCCCGCTTTATCAGTGGTAAACCAGTGAGCACATTATATAAGGTGGCATAACAAGTTGCTCAGTGCAAAATAACCCCACACCATAGCAAAGGAGCTGATACTGCCTGCAGCAAAAATAAAAACTGCCCCTCTGTCCAACGACACGGTCGTTTTTGTTCTATTTTTTGTTGTTTCGGTCCAATTGTTTGGCATATAGTCCTCTTGAGTTAATCTTGCTAATCAATTTAAATGTATTGTTATTTATCGATGTTATTAACATTTATTTTCAGTATCAAACGGTCAAAAAAAGTATTGAGTGTATTTTTACAGAATGGATGTGTTTTTTTTTTTTTTTTACACTTTATTGGAAGTTGATCGATATTATTTTTTTCTTTAATATTAAAAAGAACACAACGTTATGCAGAGGTGTACTTATAATAATAAGAATGTTATAGACATGATACAACAGCCTATTTACAGTGACGGCAGAGAGTTGGGGGGGTGCGGAACGTTCATGTCTTCCTGGGGGGGCGTAACAAAATAATTGAGAAGCACTGGGTTAATAGTAGAGATGTCCCGATCGATCGGGTCCGATCACGTCATTTTCAAAGTATCGGAATCGGCAAAAAAATATCGGCCATGCCTTTTTTAATATATATATATATATTAATTAAATTGTTTTCTAATTGTATTTAATGTTATAGACAAAATGTCTTACACTCATCCAGAGTCTTTAGTTTTGGCTTAAAGTAGGGCTATCAAATTTATCGCGTTAACGGCAGTAATTAACTTTATAAAAAAATTATCACGTTAAAATATTTGACGCAAATTATGCATGCGCTGCACGACCCACTCACGCATTGTCGCGCTCCATCTGTAATGGCGCCGTTTTGCCTATATATTTTTTCATAACACCTTATGTTATATCCCATCTCAGAGAAGATATATGAATTGGTAGCACTAGGCACAGTCATGGTTCCACTTGTCATGGTTCCACTTCCCATCATGCATTCGGGCATGGCCTTCAGTATCGTTTACTGAAAGCTCAACAAATACATTCATTCATTCATTCATTCATTTTCCATGCCGCTTATTCCTCACGAGGGTCGCGGAGGTGCTGGAGCCTATCCCAGCTAACAACGGGCAGTAGGCAGGGGACACCCTGAACTGGTTGCCAGCCAATCGCAGGGCACAAGGAGACATACAACCATTCGCGCACACACTCATACCTACGGACAATTTAGAGTATTCAATCAGCCTACCATGCATGTTTTTGGGATGTGGGAGGAAACCGGAGTTCCCGGAGGAAACCCACGCAGGCACGGGGAGAACATGCAAACTCCACACAGGAAGGCCGAAGCCCGGGATTGAACCCTTGATCTCAGAACTGTGAGGCAGATGTGCTAACCACTCAGCCAACGTGCCGCCTCAACAAATACAATGGATGGCAATATTTAGTCACAATATACAAAGTCACAAGTCTTTCTATCCGTGGATCCCTCTCACAGAAAGAATGTTAATAATGTAAATGCCATCTTGAGGATTTATTTTCATAATAAACAAATACAGTACTTATGTACTGTATGTTGAATGTATATATTCGTCCGAGTTTTATTCATTTTTTTCTTAATGCATTACCATAATGTATATGATCGGGAAAATTTATCGGGAATGATTGGAATTGAATCGGGAGCAAAAAAAAGCAATCGGATCGGGAAATATCGGGATCGGTAGGTACTCAAACTAAAACGATCGGGATCGGATCGGGAGCAAAAAAACATGATCGGAACAACCCTAGTTAATAATTCAAAAAACCGAGGCACTCAAGAAGTCCAAAAATAAAAAGCCTTTATTCAGTCATGGCTTAGTACAAATTAAAAAATGCCGACATGTTTCGGCCGTGTAGGCCTTCATCAAGACAAACAGTGACTCTGCTTAGACCACCTCTTAAAACTAGTGACCAATTGTAGTGCCGCATGGCCAGGTGAACTCTCTTCACCTGATTGGGGTCAAAGGGCAGGTCAATTAGCAGCAGCAGAGAAAAAAAGCATCCTAATAGCAGACCATCACAAGTAGGAGAAGGGGGGGAAAAAAATACACAATAAATTACATACTAACAAGGACTTTAAAGATGACATCTCCCCAAAATTTTTTAGGTGTTACAACTTGAAATATCAAAGGCTATAAGGCAGAAAAGCAACAACAATAATAATTCATTGTTTAATTTAAACTAGCTTTTCAAGATAGAAGATCTAACATATCTATCAAGACTGACTATGTTCTCAAAGACTTCTATCAAACTTTTAAATGACTAACGTTTGAAAGAGGTCTTTGAGAACATAGTCATTCAAACGTTAGTCATTTAAAAGTTTGATAGAAGTCTTTGAGAACATAGTCAGTCTTGATAGATATGTTAGATCTTCTATCTTGAAAACCTAGTTTAAATTAAACAATGAATTACTATTGTTGTTGCTTTTCTGCCTTATAGCCTTTGATATTTCAAGTTGTAACACCTAAAAAATTTTTGGGAGATGTCATCTTTAAAGGTCCTTGTTAGTATGTAATTTATTGTGTTTTTTTTTTTTTTTCCCCTTCTCCTGCTTGTGATGGTCTGCTATTAGGATGCTTTTTTCTCTGCTGCTGCTAATTGACCTGCCATTTGACCCCAATCAGATAAAGAGAGTTCACCTGGCCATGCGGAACTTACAATTGGTCACTAGTTTTAAGAGGTGGTCTAAGCAGAGTCACTGTTTGTCTTGATGAAGGCCTACACGGCCGAAACAGGTCGGCATTTTTTAATTTGTACTAAGCCATGACTGAATAAAGGCTTTATATTTTTGGACTTCTTGATTGCCTCGGTTTTTTGAATTATTAGCTTTTTTGATCCCCACACCGAAGAGCACCAGAAGTGTACTTGGCACACCCAGCAGCACTCCATGGACCTCGTGTCATACTGAACCCTAGTTAATAGTTTTTGAAAACGAAGGCTTGAATCGAACGCTGTATCACCTAAACCAATACACATTAAAGTTAGTATCAAGTCAATCCCGATTTGTTTTTGATCATTTAGCCTATCAATTGCTTAGGTTCATATTCGTGAGAAATGTAGCCCTGATCCCCGTTCAACCAATCTGTTTGTTCTTATTAATGTGCCGTCCCCAGTTATATCGTCCCTACTAATGTTGAGACCAAATCTACGCCCCTTGCTTCAAACATTCCGAAATCGGAACTTGATTCGTCAAAAATACTTGAAAAATACACAAATTCTATCCCCCTTTTTTATTCCATGATACATTTCAATGCCATTATACATTGTGCAGTTAGGAGGCAAAAGGAAGCTGGTGACTGGATACACCTGATCCAACCGAATGATAACAAAAACAAAGTATATATGGTGAATTCAATTGAATGTGTGGGTCTCAATTTGAACTGCTGTGCCTTTTTTTTTTTTTTTTTTTAAAAGAGTCTTTTCCCCAGGACAACAAACTGTGTTCCACTGTTCTCCCATAAACAGTTCAATCAAATGGCGGACTTCTTTCTTATTCTGCTTGCATGTTACTTCTTGTCGTCATTGTGGAAAATTTGTTCATAGGACGGCGGCGGGTGGTTGCAGTAAGACGGGGGTGGCGGATAGGAGGCCAGCAACATGTGGGTGGAGCCGGGCTGTGACGAGTACCCGGGGTGCGTCATGGCAAGCGTTGGATCCGCGCCCGTCATCCCGTTCACGCCGAAGCCTTGCATACTTCCTGGCTGCTGGGAAACTACACACAAGACAATTCCATTAAGAAATATGAGAGCAAGAGGTCATATGAACTATATAAACAACAAACAACTTACCTGGAGAGGTGACGGGGTGCCTCGTGAAAGACACATTGAAGTTAGGCTCATCTCGCAGAGATGAGGGGTACATCCTTCTACGGATGAAGAAACCGGCGCCACAGCAGAAAAGCACCCCCATCATCAGCAGCACCCTGGCATGAAACAATGGCGATGTCATGAATTATAATAGCTAACCAAATAAAGATGTTGTGATGGTAGAGCACTCACCAGAAGTACCAGAGTCTCTGGATGGAAAGCGCTCTTACACAGCAGCGAGTCCCGCAACAGTCCTCGTATGAGCGACATCTGGAGTGACAATAGTAATGAGTCGGATTTTATATTAATATACACAGGGGGGATTTAGTCAACCACTCATTGTGCAATTTTTCCCTCTTGAAAATATTAGAGAGGCCTGTAATTGTCAACATGGGTAAACCTCAACCATGAAAGAGAATGTGGGAAAAAAAACCAGAAAATCACATTGTTTGATTTTCAAACAATTCATTTGCAAATCATTGTGGAAAATATGTATTTGGTCAATACCAAAAGTTCATCTCAATACTTTGTTTTGTACCCTTTGTTGGGAATAACGGAGGCCAAACTTTTTCTGTAACTCTTCACAAGCTTTCCACACACTGTTGCTGGTATTTTGGCCCATTCCTCCATGCAGATCTCCTCTAGAGCAGTGATATTTTGGGGCTGTTGTTGGGCAACACGGACTTTCAACTCCCTCCGCAGATTTTCTATGGGGTTGAGATCTGAAGACTGGCTAGGCCACTCCAGGACCTTGAAATGCTTCTTACGAAGCCACTCCTTCGTTGCCCTGGCTGTGTGTTTGGGATCATTGTCATGCTGAAAGACCTAGCCACGTCTCATCTTCAATGCCCTTGCTGATGGAAGGAGATTTTCACTCAATCTCTTGATACATGGTCCCATTCATTCTTTCCTTTACACAGATCAGTTGTCCTGGTCCCTTTGCAGAAAAACAGCCCAAAAGCATGATGTTTCCACCCCATGCTTCACAGTGGGTATGGTGTTCTTCGGATGCAATTCAGTATTTTTTCTCCTCCAAACACGAGAACCTGTGTTTTTTACCAAAAAGTTCTATTTTGGCTTCATCTGACCATAACACATTCTCCCAGTCCTCTTCTGGATCCTCCAAATGCTCTCTAGCGAACCGCAGACGGGTCTGGACGTGTACTGGCTTCAGCAGGGGGACACATCTGTCAGTGCAGGATTTGAGTCCCTGGCGGCGCATTGTGTTACTGATAGTAGCCTTTGTTAGTGTGGTCCCAGCTCTCTGTAGGTCATTCACTAGGTCCCCCCATGTGGTTCTGGGATTTTTGCTCACCGTTCTTGTTATCATTTTGACGCCACGGGGTGAAATCTTGCATGGAGCCCCAGATCGAGGGAGATTACCAGTGGTCTTGTATGTCTTCCATTTTCTAATAATTGCTCCCACAGTTGATTTCTTTACACCAAGCGTTTTACCTATTGCAGATTCAGTCTTCCCAGCCTGGTGCAGGTCTACAATTTTGTCTCTAGTGTCCTTCGACAGCTCTTTGGTCTTGGCCATAGTGAAGTTTGGAGTGTGACTGACTGATGTTGTGGACAGGTGTCTTTTATACCGATAATGAGTTAAAACAGGTGCCATTAATACAGGTAACGAGTGGAGCCTCGTTAGACCTCTTTGACAGCTGGAAGTCTTGCTTGTTTGTAGGTGACCAAATATTTATTTCCCACTCTGATTTGGAAATAAATTCTTTAAAAATCAAACAATGTGATTTTCAGTTTTTTTTTTCCACATTCTGTCTCTCATGGTTGAGGTTTACCTATGTTTACAATTACAGGCCTCTCTAATCTTTTCAAGCCAACTTGCACAATTGGTGGCTGACTAAATAGTGGTCTTGTATGTCTTCCATTTTCTAATAATTGCTCCCACAGTTGATTTCTTTACACCAAGCGAAAAATGAAAAGTTACAGAAAATGTTTGGCCTCCGTTATTGCCAACAAAGGGTACATAACAAAGTATTGAGATGAACTTTTGGTATTGACCAAATACTTATTTTCCACCATGATTTGCAAATAAATTCTTTAAAAATCAAACAATGTGATTTTCTCTTTTTTTCCCACATTCTGTCTCTCGTGGTTGAGGTTTACCCATGTTGACAATTACAGGCATCTCTAATCTTTTCAAGTAGGAGAACTTGCACAATTGGTGGTTGACTAAATACTTATTTGCCCCACTGTACAATCGTGAAAATTTAGGACACCCCATTAAATGTTCAGTTCTTTCTTAAGAAATGTTCACACGTCAATGTCTGATCTTGTTTTTCTTTATCTCTGGAAAAAAAAGTGATTTAATTGCAGGTAAACAACAAAAATTAACATTGTTTTACTCATTAAACCAAATATATCAACAAAAATGCATATTCTAACTTAGGAAAATGTTAGGACACCCTACCACCTAATAGCTAGTGTTACCCCCTTTGGCTGAAATAACTTCAGTGAGATGCTTTTTGTAGCCATCTATCAGTCTTTGACATTGGTCTGAAAAAAGTTTGCCCCACTCCTCAACGCAGAATACTTTCAGCTGTGCGATGTTTGAGAGGTTTCTTGCATGCAGGGGCGTCGTATTAGGGTGAAATGTGATACTGATTCTAAGGGCCCATGCACTGATGGGGGCACACAAAGAAAATTAGAACATTAGGTAATCGTTTGCAAATTTAAATATTAATCATTATAATTTTAATAGGAATAAAACGAAGGGTTTCTTTTTCTTGTTTTGTTTCAGGCAAAAAGTAAACACCCAGAGAGCATATGTATTGCCAGCCACCGCCCCCTAACCCTTGTATTTTCATTAAATGGTTTGGTCCGCCCTTCCTTCGATCAGACCGGGAGCCTCGGTGCGCATTTGCACCAGTCAATGACTCGGAGTGTGCGTGGAGCGAGGTACTGCAGAAATGTTTTCAAAAGAAGAAAGAAAAGAAAGCAAAACAGGAGATGGGTAGAAAAAGCCAACAGGATGTGACAAAGTACAAAGGAAGGTTGGTGTCTTGTGTCAGTGTAGTGCTGAAAATTACCCTGTTATTTTAGCTTTGAAGCGACATCCCAGCTCACTTCGTAAGAAATACGGGATTTTGCTGGCCTCAATGAGCGACATTCACCTATTCAAAGACATGAATTCCAAATAATGACGGCATTTTTGGTATCCTACAGATGTTGAAAGTTGGTGTGGAAACTTTCTTTTTTAAAATCGGCTTGAATCCAGTTTGTCAAGAATTTCTTGAATTTAGTTTGTCATCAATTGAATTTAGTTTGTTAACAAGGGACCTCGCTTCGGAGCTGTAGCCTATAGTGGAAATGGCGAGTTTTCAGATGAGGCTAAGCCTACTCAATAATGAAATACTGTAATTGTTTGCTAGCTAGTGTTTGCTCCATTATTTGCTTACATTTAATGAGTACAGCAGGCAAACCCTTAGCAATCTCTTCATACTAAAACAGTTGTATACTAGTCTATACTGTAATGTATACTGTAGTATTGTGGTGGCTACCACTACCACCACCACAATTTAGTGTTTCAAGATTTAGTTAATTATTTATGTGATATTTTTTTGGACATGTATTTTCTAATGGGTGCACACTTTAGTTAATATTTGTCTGAATGCTTATTAGATTTTATTTGCCAATTTGAGGTAACGACCACAGCTGTGTAAGATCTGGCACCTACCATTCTGAAGGGGGGTTATTTAAGTTGATTCAATTATGATTGTTTGGAGTAAAGTTTTCACTGTTTGTTTAAATGCACATTATTTATTGTTTGAATATATGTATATTTTCCATCTGTTGTTGTTTTATTAAGTTGACAATGTTTGGTTAATTTGTCATACCTCCTTCAGGTGGTCGTTAGTTGAGTCCGCCCTGATTTAAACGGCCACAGAGATGTCTGGAGGTGAGGTCAGTTTTTGGTTGAAGCCTCTTTTATGTTGGGCCCAAGGTTTGTGTTAACCTGTTTTGTTTTGTGACTTTATTAATTGGAATTTTTACCTAAGTTGAAACACCAGTGTCCGCGTGTATGTTTGGTCCACTAAAAGTATAGTTAAGTTAAAACAAAACATTTATTCTAAGTCATTCATTATGGTATTTGCTTTGAGAATATTTCTAATAAAAGTATATTTAGATTGTAAAAGATGGCGTTCAGTACATTTCTTATAGATGAAATCTGTCTGTTCATTATTGCTCTATACGCTGTATGCTTACATAAATATATTTTCATCTTAAATTAGTGCAGAAAATGCACAAATTACTGTGTAAAGATTCAACAGAATGCAGGAAATTACTTAGCTGATACTCTAAATGTGTGTGTGTGTGTGTGTGTGTGTGTGTGTCGCTGCACTGGTGGTGGGGCCCAAAGTTGTATCTTTTTATGGGGTCCAAAATCCCTGGCAGCGGCCCTACTTGCATGTACAGCCTGTTTCAAGTCTCATTGGGATTAAGTTCTGGGCTTTGACTCGGCCATTCCAGGACTGTCCATGTCTTCCTTTTCAGCTAGTCCTTGGTGGATTTACTGGTATGTCTTGGGTCATGGTCATATTGCAGCGTCCAGTTTCGCCTAAGCTTTAATTTTTTCACAGATGATCTCAAATGTTCCTTAAGCAGCCTCTGATACGCGATGAATTCATGGGGGATTCTACAATGGTGAGCTGGCCAGGTCCTGCTGTAGCAAAGCATCCCCAAACCATGACACTTCTAGCCTGGAAATCCAGACTCACTGCTTTTCCAGCTATAGAGTCTGGGACCAAGTTCCTTATTGGCCTCTCGAGCCCGAACGAAATCGTCTGTGCAATCAGATCCGTTTGTTTGCGTGACGTGTTCTTAACGAGCAACGCCACTCGTGGGTGTCGGAAGCCACAACAACATAGATGGCGAACGGGAGAGCCGAGACTATGTTACTATCCGCGGTAAATTCAGTTTTAAATGATCAAAAACACATTGAGTCGCTAAAACCAACAGTCTGTCTCTCGCTAGCCATGTTGAATAAAGGTCTCCATTCTCCGCTCACCTCGTATGTTTACGTCTTCGCACTAGAGTTTCTTGTCGTTTTAAACGTCAAGTCTGCCCCTCGCTGATTGGTCCACTCCGCTGTCTGTTTGCTGTGGCTTGCTCCGCCCTGGGAATTTGATCCGCTGAACAGTCGCCAGACTCTATAGCTGGAACAGCGGTGAGTCTGGAGTTCCTGGCTATGACACTTCCACCTCCATGCTTCACAGTTGGTATGAGGTTCTTTTCCTGGAATGCTGTATTGGGTTTACGCCAAGCATGTCCTCTGTTCTGGTGTCCAAATAATTCAAATTTAGATTCATCTGTCCAAAGAATATTATTCCAGAAGTCCTGGTCTTTGTCTACATTCACTCTGGTAAACTTCAGTCTAGCCTTCATGCTCTTCTTGGAAAGCAAAGGTTTCCTCCTTGCACACCTCCCATGAAGGTTAAACTTGTGAAGTCTCTTTCTGATTGTAGAGGCATGCACTTTCAAATCAACGGTAGCAAGAGTCTGCTGTAGGTCCCGTGATGACATTTGAATGCTTTTGGAGACTTCTTTTAGCATCTTGAGGTCTATTCTCGGGGGGAACTTGCTTGGACGGGCAGACCTGGGCATGTTGGCAGTTGTTTTGAATGTCCTCCCCTTGGAGACTATTTTCTGGACAGTGGAATGGCTGATTTTATATTCTTTTGAGGTCTTTCGAAATCCCTTACCAGACTCATAAGCGTCTATCATCTTCTTTCTGAAGGCCTCAGACAGGTCCTTCGATATCACCATGGTGTTTTCTCTCACTTCAACAGTCAGGGGCACACCAAACTAAATGTGAGGTTTAAATAAGACAAGCCTCCTTAAAAACACTGGGCAATGATGTTGTAATCATGTGCACCTGATGTGATACACCTGTGGGTGATTTTAGCCATTTTAAGTAGGATTGAATGTGGGGGTGTCCTGATCTATTTCTCAGCAGAAATTGCATTTATTTAAAATTACATTTTACAAAAAGTTATTAAAAAATATTTTTTTCAGTTTTAATCATTAGTTCTAGTACTTGAATATCTCAAGATTGTGAAAATTGATATTAAATATCCATATGACCAAAATGTTAGAAAACACACATGCTTCCTTAGGGTGTCCTAATTTTTACACATGACTGTAAATGAGGATTTACTTGATACTTACATGAAGTATATCGGGTATCCACCATCAAAATACCAGCAGTACTTTTTGGCCTCTACAGCCTGTCAAAAAATAAAAAATAAATCATAAAATTGCTTCTCTGCTCCTACACACAAGACAAAATTTATCTAATGAATTGTCCGCTGTATGTATATCATAATACCCTTCTGTACACAATTTCACTGTTTCTCAATCCAAATAGAGGCAATGATCCCCTTGCAACCTCTGAATGTTCTACTTTGCAGTCATGAGAATGCCGAGTGCTGCTGCCGGCTGTCTGCTTAATTAAATCGCCTTTGAAATCATCTCCCCGTGCGCACATGAGACTGCCGGCTTTATCAGATTTGCAAGAAGAAAGTGAATGCTGAGCTGAGATGACCCGGACCCGAACTGAGCAAAGTACAACCCAAGGGCCTCATTTGACCCATCCACGGTCTGACCGACCCTTGTGAGGTCGTGTGTCGAACTGTCGATACTAGGGGTGTGTGTTGCCTCATATCTGGCGATGCCATTCGTATCACGATTCAGAGGTCACGATTCGATGTATATCACTTTAGGAAAAACAAGTCCAAATGGACATAAAAGTCTTGGCGGAGTTTGACTTTTGTGGGAGGGGTAAAACATGAAACTCCAAGAAATTCCAAATATCAATATAAAAGCAAAGGACCATCTCTAACTTTCTAGTCACATGATCTGTTCGAAAAATAAATAAAAATAATAATATATAAATGATTAAATACTTTGTAGGATTCTTGTTCATTTCGTTCATTTTTGTTTTTTATACTATTGCTTTACAACTATTACAGACAATATTTTACCAGCCACTGGTGGGGGGGAGCACTTTTACAGACAACATTTTAACGGCTAGGTGTTTATTTTAATGGGGAAGTTCAGAATTTTTGACATTAGGTTTAATCTTTGAGTTAGCTGAGGTTAAATTAGATTGTGGAGTTGATTTCAACAAATTCCGTGCAGTTTGTCAGTTATTTGTTAGTTTCAGGGTAGTGCGAGTCAATGGTGCTTGCTTAGCATGCCAATAAAAAAACGATACTAAGAGATCTTACAAAAATTCAAAATGCAGATCACTGTTCAAAATATGCATGCGGCCAAAACAGTGTCACACCAAACTGCCGTAATTCATGTCATTCTGCAGGACTAGATGCATAATGCGACCACAATAGAGAGTGCTTCAGCCACTCGTGCTCAGTGTGCCGGGGAGTCTGTTTCGTTCCCACAAAAAAAAATTCAGCAGTGAAAAATACCAATGTGATATCACTCCGCCCTGCTTGACTAGAGAGCCTGTTCCCTGCAGAGCTGCTGGATTACAAATGCTGCTGTTTATACTACAATTGTTGACATGCAAAGGTAAATTTTAATAACTTAGCCAACACTATTGATTGCACGGGTCATCGGTGCATATGTTGTATTTTATTGGTACGCTAAGCAGGCACCATTGACTTGCGCTAGCTTACCTACTCTGGAGCCCCGAATCCAACAAATAACTAACAAACTGCATGGAATTTGTTGAATTTATCTCCACCGACTAATTAAACCCCCGCTAACTTGAAGGGTTAGCCTTATGTCAAAAATTCTGAACTGAAAATTCTGAGGAAAGTCAATTACAGTCCATGCATGCAATGACATTTTTCGGCCCCCTCTCAATCTCCGCTTGTGGTTATAATGTTAAATCAATTTTATATATTGATAATAAGAACTGAAATTTCAGGTGACCAGATTGCAACGCACAGTGAAACAAAGACGACATCTGTGTGAGACACTACGAGACAAAAAAACAACAACAACTTATTTCTAAATTTGTACCTTAATAGGGTTTAAATCTGATGGAAAATAAATGGTCCGGTTATGTTTTTTTTTAAAGCTTCAATTCCGCGCAGTCTTTACCTTCAGTTTGTCGCATATAACAAGAATATACATATATGTCTCATTGCTTTACAACTTCTATAGACAACATTTTACCAGCTAGGTTCAAAGTTTTTTGAAAATGGAAAAAGATGGTGGAGGGAAATATATTTTTTGTTTTAATATGGTTTTTGTAGGACAGACATGACACAAACATTTTTCCAATTCATTGATATTGTCATGAAGTTAAACTTAAGGCTGCATCATACAACAGAGTAGTCAAGTAGTTCGTCATTCTTTATAACATTTAACATTTTGGGTTGCCGGCCCCTGACCCAGGCCCGTCTATAGACAGAATAGAATAGAATATTTACTCGTATTTGTCAGTATACATAGTACAATGAGATTAAAAGTAGCAACACCCTTCAAAATACCACTTATAATAGGTGAAATAATGAATTTCTGAAATGGGAAATCCCCCAATTCTTTGCTGATTGTAAATAGCGTAGTTAAAAGAGTTTTAGTGGACCAGTGTTGCGATTTAAAGTGGGAAAAATATATATATACAGCCTGATCCCATCCCGTGTGTGATAACACAACAAATGGTGTGACCTTGAATCGCAATTTGCATTCTTCAGCTTAAGTGTTTTTAGCTGAGTTAGACTGTTTCCTAAGTCTCCACGCAGTAAGTCACAATAGAAAATATACCATTGCTTTAAATGCCAGAGTCCGTCAGTAAGAAACAGTAAACCCCCATTCATCACAAAGGATACATTTCACACCCACATGTGATAGATGAAAATCCGCGTTAAACATTTTAGCCCTCCCACACACATTTAAACTCACTAAAACACATTTTGCAGTTTGCCCAGCGCAAGTCGATAAACTGCTTGCTTCCTGTTATGTTGAATTAGTCATGCTTCCATATAAACTCTTTTCCTATATTATTCAAGTTCGTATGGTCTACTATTGGAGCATACAGTGGTATGAAAAAGTATTTGAACCTTTTGGAATTTCTCACATTTCTGCATAAAATCACCATCAAATGCGATCTGATCTTTGTCAAAATCACACAGATGTAAAAACCGTGTCTGCTTTAACTAAAACCACCCAAACATTTATGGGTTTTCATATTTTAATGATACCATGCAAACCATGACAGAAGGGGGAAAACGAAATAAGTGAACCCTCTACCTAAAGAGACCTAAAGAGCAATTGAAACCAATTTTTACCAAGTAATTTAAGTCAGGTGTGTGCCCAATCACTGATGAGTGGTTTAAACCGCCCTGTTCACTAAAAAACACAGAATTGTCTTGATGAGTTAAAAGAGTTCTCTGAAGACCTGCAATGCCTTGCTGATTTGTATAAAGCTGGGAAAGGATACAAAACCATCTATAAAGGTCTGGATGTTCATCGATCGACAGTCAGAGAAGTTCTCTATAAATGGAGAGCGTTTGGCACTGTTGCTTCTCTCCCAAGGAGTGGCCGTCCACCAAAGATGACACCAAGAATTCAGCACAGAATACTCAGAGAGGCAAAAAAGAACCCTTGAGTGTCTGCTAAAGACTTACAGAAATCACTGCCTCAGTCCAATATCTCTGTGCAAACATCAAATATATGTAAAACTATGACCAAGAATGGTGTTCATGGGAGGACTCCACGGGGGAAGACACTATTGTCTAAAAAAATATTGTTGCTCATTTAATGTTCGCTAAAAGGCACTCGGACATTCCACAGACGTTTTGGCAAAATATTTTGTGGACTGATAAAACCAAAGTTGAATTGTTTGGGAGTAACACATAACGTCATGTGTGGAGGAAAAATGGAACAGCTCACCAACATGAACATCTCATCCCCACCGTGAAGCATGGTGGAGGGAGCATCATGATTTGGGGCTGTTTTTCTGCCTCGGGGCCTGGACATCTTGCAATCATTAATGGAAGAATGAATTCAAAAGTTTATCAGGATGTTTTTCAGGAAAACCTGAGGCCGTCTGTCAGACAGTTAAAGCTAAAAAAGAGGATGGATGCTGCAACAAGACAATGATCCAAAACACAGAAGTAAATCAACTTCAGAATGGTTTCAGAAGAACAAAATACATGTTCTGGAGCGACCAAGTCAAATTCCAGACTTAAACCCTATTGAGATGCTGTGGCATGACCTAAAGACTAGAGGTGTGCAAAATTTCCGATTCTTAGATTATTCGCGATTCGGCCGTGGAAGATTCGAGAACGATTTACAAACAGCCAAATTCCGATTATTGAAATATGCCAAGTAAAGCGGAAGTACAACACACTCAGTGCGCCGCGCGGTCTTCGGGACGCAATGAGGAACGGAGCGACAGTAGCTAAATATCATGCTTCTCATTACCCGGCCCCTCGGGTAATGCCAATGCTCAACTCACGGCTCTAGCTCAACTCATGCCACGAGATAAAAAAAACACAACAACATACCTGACTGCTGCCGAAAAGCTGCTACAAAGTACATCCACATAATGTTACAGTAGATATCATTTATATAGGACTAGATGCAATAACGATTCGGTAGCGTTAGCGGCACATCTACAGAAAACTAGATGCGGGCGTTAGTAAATGGCCGCCATCTTAAAGCAGTACACTTCCCTGCATGGCTGTTGTAGCGAACCTTCCAAGCGAACCTAATTTTTAATGTAAAATACTCCTAAATCGGTAAAATATTGACTTCAATCCATCTTTAAAATAGTTTTAAAACTTTCACATGTCGAAAGTAGACAAAAGGGAAATTATGGAATAACTGGAGCAATTTTAACAACTTTAACGGTTGATTCACAAAATTAAATTAATTGAATGTAGTTTAAAGCTGCTGATACAGAATGGGGACTGGAGTTTTTTATTTACTGTTATTTTTGTATATTTGTTTACTGTTATATGTTAACTTGATACTGAAATTGTAGTTTGGTTTAGCCTGAGAATATTTTTGAACAATTTTGGAACTAATGTACAAAACATAAAAAAAAAAAAAAAAATACATTTTTAAAAAAAAAGGAGGGGGGTGGATCAATAATCGTTTTATAATCGAATCGGAGCCTCTGAATCGTAATCGTAATCGAATCGTTAGGTGCCCAAAGATTCCCAGCTCTACTAAAGACAGTGATTCATGCCTGACATCCCAGGAATCTGACAGCACTACAGCAGTTTTGTGGAGAAGAATCGGCCAAGATTGGTACTAATTGATGTGCCAGACTGATCTGCAGCTACAGGAGGCATCTAGTTGAAGTTATTGCTGTCAAAAGGGGGGGGCACAAAATATTAACTGTGATGGTTCACTTACTTATTTTCCCACTTCTGTCATTGTTTGCATACTATCCTTATTAAAATATGAAAACCTGTAAATGTTTGGGTGGTTTTAGTTAAAGCAGACACTTTTTTTCATCTGTGTGATTTTGACAAAGTCGAGATCACATTTGATGATGATTTTTTGCAGGAATGTGAAAAATTCCAAAAGGTTCAGATACTTTTTCATCCCACTGTATAATTCAAAATCACTCCCAGTTGCCTACTCTGTAGGCTGTTTTTTGTGTCAGCGTATTACAAAGAGTGTGTTTTGCACTGCTGTCAGCATGAACACGCAAATTCCATTCGCCGCCAATCAGATTGGCTCTACTCATTCCCTTTAAATGTGTTGTTCACAATGAAGAGAAACTATCAATCCCATCATCAAATTTTTAAACTATTTTTTTTAACACATTAGCGTCAGCTATAAAGAAAACAAAACTCTGTACCACAAGCCCTAATAATGATCAACATCATCAGGAGTGTTAGGGGAAAAATGTTTTACAATACATTCTTGACTTAGCTACTATCGATTTGCAATGTTTGGACCTAATTTTTGGCCATCATCCAGCTCTGTTCATTGTCTTCCTCCAATTAGACGGCGTGCATGAACTGACATCGGAAGAAAATGCCCCTCTCTGTGCTCCCGTGGGACAAAAAATGACTCTTACACAACCAGCAAATGTGCTCTGCTGCTTTAAAAGCTGCTTGGAGGTTTTAGCCAGAGGACACTGGATGGGGGATGAATAGTTCAAATGGTTCTACATTGAACATTAAGCCCTTAGAAGCACAAGTATGTGTGGCGATCTGGCTGCTTTGCCTTTGTAGTTGCTACTTGTGAAAAGCGTGCGATCAATAATGAAGCTCCCTCACAGACACTGGTAAGCACAGCATTGCTCTGATACAGGGCCTCCCTACCTCCTACTTTGCATGCACTTATATAAAGGAAGAATATTTAATTACGCAACACTTGTCTCATGTCAAACTATTTTGTTGCTCTAGTAAAATGATCAATCATAGTTATCGTCACAGTCCCTCCAAATAATACTTCAAAAACATCTTGCTACTAAATGCGATACTTTTTCCCTCCAGATCTTTGACTTCGTAGCGTACATCTCTCCTGCTTGATTCCCCTCATTTGGTACATTTCGGTCCCATCCATCTTGCATCCATGCTGTCTTATTGATCCCTGCTGACCGCACAGATGCCTCAGCCATTAGTCAGCCAACAAGAAATATTTGATTGTCAGAGTGAGTTGAAAAGACACATGAGAAACAGCGGAGTTGAACAACAAAGGGAAAATACATATTTGGGGCGAGCCTGCCAATCTACAATGTCCCAGGTCGTGAATTCTATTTTAAGCACATTAAAATTAACTAAACAAATTGTTTAAAAATAAAATCATACATAAAAGTAGAAACGGAGGAGACGTGGCGCTAAATCTGTCGTGATGGTCCGAGCCTAAATGACACTCTGGAGGAGATTATACTTTGTTTATTTTAGAGGTCGACCAATACATTATATTGGCCGGCCGATAAATGGACTTTTTCCAACATCGGCCATCAGCCAATTACCAAAAAAAATAAGCAGATAAAAAAGGATTTTGATTAGGCATCTGTGTGGGCAACTGTGGCCGCTGTTGACTGGTGGTAGGACCCCGCAAGGACCCTGCAAACAGCTTGAAGCCAGTGGCCTATACTACGAAGCCGGTTTTCTGGCTTAGCAGGGTAACTTTGAGAGTAACTTTATCACGTGCGACGTAAGTTCGCGGCTATGCGAGACTACGAAAGGTGGATATGTTGGAACCGAGAAGTGTTGCCATGGCAACACACGCCACACGCCAAACCTAGAGTTAGATCTTGCTTAACATCAGGATTCCAATTAACCACGCTCTATTTAAACAGCACTCCTCCGCGGACGTGTCCTCCTGACAATGACAGCGTACTTGGACAACCCATAGGACATTGGCGAGCGGATTGTGAGGGGCTCTCTCCGGAGGGCACGGGTATTTCGGGACCGCCAGAATCCACTGGCGTACCCGGAAGATGTTCTCCATGAAAGATATAGATTTTCAGCTGAGGGAATTCTTTACCTGTGCCAACTGATCTAGGCAGACGTCACTAATGTAACCCGCCGAGTCAGGCCCTCACAACCGCGCAGATTGTGTGTGCCTGTCCGTGCGCTCTTTCGCCAGGGACAATATATGTATTCCATCGGTGATGCTGAATATCTGCGTAAGAACACTGTATGCCGTGCGATTCGGAGTGGGGTATGGAAACGCTTCAAATTGATGCATTTATAATAATCATAGAAATATGTAGACTATTTAAACATTGAGAAAACTTGCGTTTTTTTGTGCCAACTCGAGGAGATTAAATTAAATGTCAAATCCACTGATAGGACAGACGCACAAATATAAAAGATATAAATGTTTATTGAATATGCATCTTACAGTCTTGTTTAACTGTGAAAAATCGTTACAAAAGACGGGCTTTTATTTACGCAACAACGCATGGCATCCCCGCATTTCCTTCTTCTCCTGAGTCCTCACAAATATAACATAATTTTTTTTTTTTGGGGGGGGGGTTGTCTGGCTCGGGCCTGCAAATCAAGTTTATTGATCGGACTCGGGTCGGGCTGGATTTTTTAGGCCCAAACTAAAAAAAAGAACATACGTATTCGTACAGTCAAGGGGACTAAACATACAATCATCCTGTTTCGTGTGGTGATGCGTGACAATTATTTCTTACTGTTAATGTACCAAATCTTATTTTATTGTCCTGACAGCAGGCTTTATTTCTTTTCATGGACCTAAGTAAACTGGCATACTGACGCATTCACAAATCACACGATCTGTAAATTCGCTGTCAACAGACCCGTTGCGCTCTACTCGCCGAAGCGGTGTTGGATTTCGCGGTGAGGGTGGATTTTAATTCCTCATAATTCCACATGATCATCGCGCATTCCTCCTCCGTGAAGTAAGGTGCCCGTGCCATCGTCACAAGTAGTGTTTGACTCTGGTCACCGCCCCCTTTTATGTGAACGCGCAGTAACTCTGACTGGGTTGACACAGGTTCGACTAATCAACCTCATAATCAGCGTTGTAGCACCGATTGACCACAAACTAGACAACCAGGTTTTGTCAACTCCGGTTACCCGCTGGTAAACTGGATTACTTCTGGGAAGGTTGAACTCGGTTCGTAGTATAGGCCACAGGCTGCTACAGAGGGCTTCAGGCTTGTCTATTTTGTAAATATTGAAAGATTTTTCTTAATCTTGTATGAGAGAACATGCATTGCTTTAGCCTTTTAAAGTGTTTATTGAGTAATCCTTACACTCTAAATGTAACTCGTAGCATTAGCATAGCATTCGCGTTAGCATTAGCTTTAGCATGGCAAGCATCCTCTTAAACTCACTTGTTTACATCTCGTTGTGACGGTCTGGTGGGTTTAATTTAATGAAAATAATGTACTGTTCTTGCTGAGTGGGTATAATCATAAAAAGAAGTGCTGCATTTATTGGTTTGCTAGCACTAGATCAAATTAATCCTTCAAGTCTCAGGACATCAATAATTTGAAACTGTTTAAGTAATTTTATTAGGATTGTCAAACGATTAAAATTTTTAATCGAGGTAATTACAGCTTAAAAATGAATTAATCGCAATTAATCGCAATTCAAACCATCTATAAAATATGCCATATTTTTCTGTAAATTATATATATATATATATATATATATTCTGTAAAATAAATGGTTGGAATGGAAAGATAAGACACAAGATGGATATATACATTCAACATACGATACATAAGGACTGTATTTGTTTATTATAACAATAAATCAACAAGATGGCATTAACATTATTAACATTCTGTTAAAGTGATCCATGGGTAGAAAGACTTGTAGTTCTTAAAAGATAAATGTTAGTACAACTTATAGAAATTTTGTATTAAAACCCCTCTTAATGTTTTCGTTTTAATAAAATTTGTAAAATTTTCAATCAAAAAATAAACTAGTAGCCTGCCATTGTTGATGTCAATAATTACTTACACAATGCTCATGGGTGCTGAAGCCTATAAAATCAGTCGCACCCAAGCGCCAGCAGAGGGCAGCAAAACTCCATAAAACAATAAACAAGTGGGCATTTCACTCTACTGTCATTTAAATCTGTCTGAGCGGGACATGTGCGTTAATTGCGTCAAATATTTTAACGTGATTAATTGAAAAAATTAATTACCGCCCGTTAACGCGATAATTTTGACAGCCCTAAATTTTATTTTAAAAAATGCCTTTCATAATCTATGAGCTTAAAAAAAGTATATCTATAAAAGTATATATATTACATAATCGGCTGAATTTTTTTTTTTTTTAGATATCGGTATCGGCATTTGAATGTAGACCCGATGTAGTGAATGTAGAAGCCTTTTGCCTTTGTACAAGGGCTGGTCACAGCTTAGCACAGCAGTTATGCTTATTGACCATTAGATCTCTTTGAACAAAGATGTTTGGGATTTGTTATGTGAGCATTATAATTATTAAAGCGTCCAGTGGGGTATCACAGTACAATTAGCCATAATATGTTAACCGCATATATCGGTTTGACTTCGGTATCAGCTTTTTGGAGTTGGACAATATCGGGATATCGGTTAAAAAGTCATTAACAGACAATTCTAACCATTATTATTATTATTTTGATTATTTTTTGTACCAGTGCTGCTGCACCTCAGTTAATATATCAACCTCTCTCTGCACCACTGCAAGTCCTCCCCACTAAATCCAAACGTTTGCTAGCTTAATGCTTATAGGGCGCCGTTTGTAAAGCAGTACATGCTGAAAATGACGACAACATTTTCTCACATTTAGCGCCATACAGTGTTTAAAATGTGGTGTGAAATTTTTAGAGTCATTTTTTGCACATTTAAAAAAATATTTAGCAACTTAAATATATATATATATTTTAAATAATAAGCATTGGACCTGAATATTTAAATCCAGAATCCTCAATATTTAATTTAAATCTTAAATTTATATCGTACATCCTAAATGGTAAATCTGGAAACGGTTGGAACTAAATATTTAGCTTAATATGCAAATTCACATGACTAGAGACCGGAAGTAAGAAGATAAAAGCTGGCGCACACAAAATACTCTTTAAATAGTTTCTCCTAAATGTGTATTTTACTTATATATTGTTATTATCACAATGACTCATGTCCAAGAGCCGACTGCCACCGTTGAGTAGGTTTTATTCATTTTCAATCAACGTAAACAGACAGTTTGAGCTGCTCCAGCTTTTATTTTGTTATTTCCGGTCTCCAGTCATGTGAATTTGCATATTAAGCTAAATATTTAGTTCTAACCTTTTCCTGATTTAACATTTAGGATATAGGATATAAATTTAAGATTTAAATTAAATATTTCATTTGACTCTAAAAATTTCACACCATTTTAAACACTGTGTGGCGCTAAATGTGAGAAAATGTTGTCGTCATTTTCAGCATGTGCTGCTTTAAAAACGGCGCCCCATAAATGCTTACCTATAAATTCAAACGTCATAGTTGGGTTAATGTAAATTAGCGCTGATGTTGTGGTAATTATTAACACATCTCTGAGTCACTTCCCTTAATGCATCTTGTCAGTTCTGACACTGCATTAAAGCCATAAGGAAAAAACTATTCTGCATCCTTTAATTTACTGTGAATACAAATTCCCATAGCAATTTTTGTTCTATATATGTAATCTATACGTTCCGATGGGTATTAGCACTGGAGGGTGTTTACCGTTAACCATTAACTGTGTTGCTCAAATAAAGGAAGGAAGTGAGTGGAGGTGACTTCTGCTTATGGCTGGCAGAAACATGGAAATAAAACAAGAATATCTACTCTGTTTTACATGTAAAGAACATATAGAGAATATAGATAGACCAGCCACCACAGTATAACCACTTGACAAACGCAGCTTAGTATAAAATAATGACGATAGGTCACACAACCATAATCATGAAGATATTTTTGAACTGACATGTCTATAAAACAGCTTTTATGTTGCCCTTGCATCATTGCTTGTCACATGAACATGTAAGAAACTCATTTCTGCTTCAGATATGGTTAAAAAAAAAGATGCACGTTTCAAATGAACTTTAGAATCATCATTGTCCTTCCACTTCCATCGCGTAAAGAATGGGTGTTTGGGAATCTGCCAGAAGATGCCGCTCTGAATTACATTTCCATATAAATACGAAGACGCGTCAAGTTTCTGACAACAAACATGTTGACGGTGTCATCTTTAATAATGTTCGGATAGAGTCTGCATTCTCAGCACTGGAGGGAAAAGTAGGATTAGGACAGAAGTCAAAGAAGCCATGACATCAGCAAAGCATAACACAAAGACGATACACACACAAATATGGCATATAACAGCTTTAAACTAAGTTATAAGTAGGTTTAAAGAACATTAAGTCATAGTTAAGTCCTTCATAACTGTTAGTAAGGGCGTAGGTTTGGTCTCAATATTGGTAGGGACGATATAACAGCATAACCTGCATGTGCACTTTTTGCTGGGGGCGGGATATTGATAAGACCAAACAGAAATTTAAAGCTTCTTTGGGCTGCTTCTAAACCACATAAATAAAATGATAAACCTCGGTTCACTACATTTTACTCACAGTTTAATTAACGCGAACAGTAGAAAACACATACAGGAGGATATTTCTCTCAAAGCAGCTTCCGACTCGAGTTCGGGAAATTCACCAAGATTAATGTTATGCTAACTCTGATGCAGGTCAGTAGCCAAATTAGTGGTGTGTTCCCCACCTCCACAACATTGATGTCTTTTTACATTACTTACAGTGGTTGCTGCTAGCGGAAAAAACTTCTCATTTTCCTCGTTTACGAAGGGGGTGGAGGAGGCGGCATGTTGTATTTGTGTCGGGGCTGTGATTGCGAGTGTGTGTGTGTGTGTGTGGGGGGGTCAAGTCATCAGCCAATCAAACATGCATTTGAGGGAAAAAATGGATTGGCATATTTAGGAAGTGAAAAGGGGTCAATGTTAAGTCTCAACATAATAAAAGTAATCTACTTAATAATGGTAGGATCAATTCTATCTTTCCAACATATGGGAAGACAATCTAAACTGCCTATATAACTGAAGATAATGCAAATAAGGTTGCTTAAAAGTTGGTGGGGACAATTTGAGCATCCTGAGAAGTTGGTAGTGTTATGTCCCTACCGTCCCTATGCAAACCTATGCCCTTTACTGTTCGTCAAGAGACTACCTACTCCTAAAATTGGCAGTTTAAACCTAACTAAATGTCAAGTCACGTCCCTCGAGTCGCCAACCGCTGGTTTCAACACTGATCAATGTGAACATGGCAATGTTGAATGAGTTGATTCCGACCACAGTGACTGTGTACATTTAAAATGGATGAGCTCAGTCAGCTGAGTGATGATAAAATAATAATGATTCAAGTTAATAATAAATGTATATGAGTGTCAGCGGTGGACTGCCTGTAAGGAGAAATGGGGATCGTGACCACAGCGTTACCTTCAGAGCAAACTGTTATGGCTCTTAATGCTTCCCTATTGTCATCCAGAGGACCTTCAAACCCTGATTAACATGCTGTAAGAACAAAATCTGAGTTTTCAGTGAACTTAACGCCTATTTTTGAATGTGAGGGGAAACTGGAGTCCATGAAGATAGCCTACGCAAAAAATGGGAACTAATATTACTTCAAAATAATGTAAAAAATCTGCACTTGATAGGAAGAATGTAGCAGGTGCTAGACCTGCACAATATATCGTTTGAACATCGCCATCGCAATGTGCGCATTTGCAATAGCCCCATCGCAGGACGTGCGATTGTTTTTTTATGTAAACTTGTGTTTTTCTTCATTAAAGCAGCAATTGTGTAGAGACATGGCTTCCTGGATCCTTTTTATATACATCATCATTATCATCATCATTCACAGATAAACCCCCTTAGCCGGGATTAAACGGTATTATATGAATAGTGGCGATGCCCCGATCGCATATTTCCGAGTCCATGTCACCCGATTATGAGTCCTGATCCGATGCAGGAAAAAAGTTTTTGCTTTGACGCTCACGCTGCCGAGAACAGCCTCTGACTTACACGATGAATGAGTTGCCACAGCACACTTCAGACTGTTTAACAAGTTTAACGATGATTAACACATTTGTGCCTTTGATCGTAGAGCTACCGAGGCCAGATCAAAGCTACAAACCTGTCAATCATCGTTAACTTTAAGTACCCAACGCCAGATGCACCAGTGACCATGAAAAACAGTTTCGTCGCAGGAAGGAGCGTGAGAGACTACATGAGCATGAAGCAGAAAAACATAAATATTATTTTTTAAATTAAAAATGCAATCCTTTCACCAAATTCCGATCCACTGAAAAATGGCGCGATTTCCAATCATGTGATCGGATCGGAACATCTCTAATGAAATCAATGTGGTCATAGTGAGTCTTTCCAAACACAGCTATTCAAGTCTGGTGAAATCTTTGAGTTTTAATATTGCAATAAATATCGTAAACCCCCGAAAAAAATCGCTTTGTCAGTTAATAGGGTATGAACCCTATGAAGTAATATGTAACGTTGAGTTATCTGGGTTTAAAAAAAAACACAAAAAACTTTCAGTTGAACAGGATTTTTATTTTTCAAAACATGTTAGCAAACTGGAACATAAATATAATGTTAAGTTAAAATAAATAATGAAAACAACAACAACATATTCTAAATGAAATTAAAATAAATGCAGTCCTTTCAGTGAGCCTCCCCTGGTGGCCGAAAAGTGTCATTGCATGTTATTGACTTTCCTATAGCGTATATGATTTTAAAATCAAGACTTTTCCGGTAAAATATTGTCTATAAAAGTTTTGGAACAATAAAACAAACAACAAAAATGAATGAAATATACAAAAAAAGATATTTTTGTAATTTGTCAAAATTATTTTTCAAACAGATCATATGACTAGCACCTTAGACTATCATTTGCTTTGCTTAGCCAAAATCACCCAAGGACCGAAGAGGCAAGATGGATATACGTCATTTTTTTCAAACCAAAGCTTTCAAAAGCGACAACAACTACTGAGCAAGAACCTATGATTGAAATTGTGGACCATTAAACGCTAGAGACCACCGTCAAAATGGTGAGCGGAGTTTCGATTTGCCCCATTAAAGACGCTAATTGTACAACTGAGCCACCACCAGTGTCTTGCCAATATAGTTACCCCCGTCAAAAATTGTGTCCCCTGGCCGCGGGAGCGCACACACACACACATAAATTATGGGTTATGTCGAATTAAACAATTAATTGAAGCCAGAAAAGAACCACAGTTATATATTTTGGACATCGACGTTTATTAACACTAGAATGCCCAGAAGAGGCCAATTTGGCCTTTCCCAATGGCAAATCCTCATGATGCAGAATTCGCTGGGACTTCTAGTAAACTGGAGAAACTTCATACAGGATTTAAATTACAGTAATAACAGTTATAGGTCATCCTACGAGTAAAACAGTGAAACATTGCCTTTTTACGTCCAGTAAATATGTTACGTTATATGACAGAAAAAAACTTTGACCTGACACTTCTTTGCGTCACACCTCATCAGAGAGAGCCGAGCTTCATTTAGTAATAGCCGAAGACGGCACATGCTCATGTCGGATTTAAGCTTGAATTTACTTACAATTGGATTTAACTACGAAAACTGTACCGCATACAAACAGGAAGGATTGTCTCAGGAGTGATTTGTTCGAGGATTCGCTAGCCTCATTCATTAACATAGTAGCACGATACTTCATCAATATACATAAAATAAACGCTAACTGTATGGTTTCTTTGCTTTTAACCAAAAATCGAGATTTTACGTCCATATCTATGAAGAATTCAGGGATTTAAGCATTTATTCACAAGAATTTTCGCCAGAAAAGCTCCTTTTACGACAGGCGGCCGCTAGCCTCATTCGCTAGCATAGTAGCATGGTACTTCGTCAATATACAAATAGTTTTCACCAGAAAAGCTCGGCGGCCGCTAGCCTCATTCGCTAACATAGTAGCATGGTACTTCATCAATATACATAAAATAAACGCTAACTGTACAGTTTATTTGCTTTTAACCAAGAATCGAGACTGTTTTACGTCCATATCTTTGAAGAATTCGGGGATTTAAGCATTTATTCACAAGAATTTTTGCCACAAAAGCTCTGTTTATGCCAGTCGCCAGGCGGCCGCTAGCCTCATTTGCTAACAGTATATAGTGTATAATGATAATAAATAGGGCTGTCAAACGATTAAAATTTTTAATCGAGTTAATTACAGCTTAAAAATTAATTAATCGTAATTAATCGCAATTAATCGCAATTCAAACCATCTATAAAATATGCCATATTTTTCTGTAAATTATATATATATTCTGTAAAATAATTTGTTGGAATGGAAAGATAAGACACAAGAAGGATATATACATTCAACATACGGTACATAAGGACTGTAGTGGGCATTTCACTCTACTGTCATTTAAATCTGTCTATGCTGTCCTCACTCCGAAGAGTCTACTTTTTCCAAAGCTAGACAGCTAGTGAACGACGCCTTAATAATCAGACTTCTTCCTTTTTTATCTGATTTATTAATAAAATGGTCTCAAACCACTGTCCTCTTTAGACCGTAGTGAAACGACAAAAAAAGTACACAAGCATTGCATTAGCAACAACGTTAGCTTAGCACGCTATACAGGTTCACTAAACATAAACAAAAGGCGTCTCATACAAAAAATATAACATTTCGCTTACTAACATAATATGTACATTCTTTACAACAACCATACTTACGGACAAATCTTGTCCAAGGATCATATAAGCACAACATTACAATGTAGGCGTCAGCCCGAGACGTCGTGCAGCCATATTGAACTGGCAAGAAAGCAATAAACCATGTCGCAAAGCGACCACAAGAGTTCGCTGTTAGACAGCACAAAAAACCTTGCTGTAAAACTTATCAAAAGGCAGAATACTGTCTGAGCGGGACATGTGCGTTAATTGCGTCAAATATTTTAACGTGATTAATTTAAAAATGTAATTACCGCGCGTTAACGCGATAATTTTGACAGCCCTAATAATAAAGCTATATTCTATTCTATAATAAGTTGTGATTGTATATAGAATTTATTAATTATCTATTTACATATTATTTATCATTGATTCTGCATGTTTTTCTCAAGTATAAAGTTTCTGATGTTAAATTGAGTGATTTATTAGCTGTTGAAAACTTGCAGTAAATAAAAAAAAAAAATTAAGTTGCTATTTTGGTAAAAAACTTATACAGTATTGTACGTTAAATATAGCTAATAATCCTGAAAATATAGGTGATTATCTATGCATTTGGTGATTTTTGTGCATCTAGTGTAAAATATGAGACTTTTATAGGCATTTTAAGTTGTGTTATACTTATATAGAAAATAATTAATCGGGATTTTATAAAGGAACGACTTTGAATTTTCTTATGCCGCTGCTCATGGAGACTAATATGTGGCTAAGGTAGGTGCCTGTTTTGGTTTTCGGTCGGTAGCAGCTTTGGTTTTGTAAACATTTGAATTTGATTTTTTTTTTAAATAAGCCCCCTACGAATCGGCCCCGTTTCCCGTGTCATGTCAATAGGTTATGAAGTCTATGGTAACGCCTAAGCAGCCTGATTTGGAATTCCCCTCAAGAATGATGGGAAACAAAAAACGCTCATTTTCAACTTATTATTATAAATATTCCTGCAAGTTAATTTTTTTTGCTGACACTGCGTTTCGGGGTCATCAACATAATGTGCCCTCCCGGCCCAAAAGTCCAACTCCTCCTATGGCCACAAAACTTAATAAGGGGCAAGGGGGATCAAAACCAAGTCAGTTGAAACTAGTATTGTAGAGTTTAAAACGGTGGGATGAAGCTTGCTGCCTATCTAAAAGTTAGGACTTCATAATGGGTTTTTTTCCCCCCCCCTTCATGTGATTTCAACCACATGTCTAAAATCCAATTATGTCTTAATCCGAGCTCTATGAATGTGAGCAATTTTTATTATAAGAGAGCAAAAGTTAAATTGTTATTATTCTTATATAGATTCATCTTGCATCTCTCAAGATGACATTGTCCCACATGGCTGGAGGAATAAACATGGTTTAAAAATATGACAAAAGGAAGCGCACCATTTTCAGAGCGGACGATGACAAAATAAACCCCGATGAAAAAATACCGACGCCGAGCTTCACTCACCTCTAGAAATAGCCAGAATGTCAAGGCTAAATCGGTCCGTGGGTTCCTCATATCTCGGCCGGTCAAAGTAACCGCTCTACTAACAAGGCCGACGTGGGGGAGAGACGCTCCTTTATGGCCGTGTCGCTTTCATTCTCGCCGCTGGAGATCACATCCAGCCGGTCCAGCACAACCACTACCCGTACGGTTGAGCGCGTCTGGCGCTCGGTACGGATGAGGAAGAAGACGACTTCCGATCCTCGGCGAGACGAGACGGAGGATTAATGGCGAGACAGGACTGGTGAAGCGACGGTAGCCTGTGATGATGTTTGCACAGAGCACGCCTCTTTCGCACCCTCGTCGCCCACCGCGCTCACACATTTCATTGTACTGGAGGGTAAAACGGTGCACCGATTTACGAGTTTCATTCCTTCCTTGACCGAGCTCGTAACTCAATTTACAATTCAATTTCCCCTCTTTTAAATATATCGAAATGTTTTTAATCCGTTCCAGACACCTCCTTCAGAACATTTTTTTCAAAACAGAAAATAGCACTATGTCGTATAAAAACAATAAACACCTTACAAGAGAATATTAAGAATAAACTGGTTTCATTGTATAATTCTTGTTATATGCATAGGCGGATCTACTATTCAGGCGAAGGAGAGGATCGCTTTAGGCCCCCAACCAGTAGGGGCCCCCAACCAGCTGCCCATGCCCCAACGAGCAACGGCTTGGGCCACCGGAGTAGGGTTGTTCCGATCATGTTTTTTTGCTCCCGATTCGATCCCGATCGTTTTAGTTTGAGTATCTGCCGATCCCGATATTTCCCGATCCGATTGCTTTTTTTTTTTTTTTGGTCCCAATTCAATTCCAATCATTCCCGATAATTTTTCCCGATCATATACATTTTGGCAATGCATTAAGAAAAAAATGAATAAAACTCAGACGAATATATACATTCATCGTACAGTACATAAGTACTGCATTTGATTATTATGACAATAAATCCTCAAGATGGCATTTACATTATTAACATTCTTTCTATGAGAGGGATCCAAGGATAGAAAGACTTGTGACTTTGTATATTGTGACTAAATATTGCCATCTAGTGTATTTGTTGAGCTTTCAGTAAAGCCATGGCCAAATGCATAATGGGAAGTGGAACCATGACTGTGCGTAGTGCTACCAATTGATATATCTTCTCTGCGTTGGGAAATAACATAGGGTGTTAAGAAAAAGATCAATTGCTACCTTGCTTCTCCACATTGCTTCCCATAATATTTCTAATCGTAGGGAGAGGCATTTATTAAGGCTTTAGTCAATTAAAAAAGGCTGCATACATTCGCTTTACTCATTTAACGCTGCCTTTTATCTTTCTATATGGGTATAGGTAAAACGGTGCCATTACAGATTGAGCGCGACAATGCGTGAGTGGGTCGTGCAGTGCATGCATTAATTGCGTTAAATATTTTAACGTGATACATTTAAAAAAAAATTAATCACCGCCGTTATCGGGATAAATTTGATAACCCTACCTTAACCTAAACTAAAGACTCTGGATGAGTGTAACATATTATGTCTGTAACGTTAAATACAATTAGAAACGATTTAATTAAAAAATATATATGTATTTAAAAAAGGCATGGCCGATATTTTTTTGCCGATTCCGTTACTTTGAAAATGACGTGATCGGACATGATCGGACCCGATCGATGATCGGGACATCTCTAACTAAAACCACCCAAACCTTTTTAGGTTTTCATATTTTCATGAGGATCGTATGCAAACAATGACAGTAATTCTTAAAGGATAAATGTGACTATGTATATTGTGACTAAATATTGCCATCTAGTGTGTTTGTTGAGCTTTCAGTATATGATACTGTAGCCATTTAACTTCTGCCCAAATGCATGATGGGAAGTGCAACCATGACTGTGCGTCGTGGTACCAATTGATATATCTTCTCTGCGTTGAGGAATAACATAGGGAGTGTTAAGAAAAAGATCAACTATTACCTTTCTTCCCTACATTGCTTCCCACGATTATTCTAATTGTTGGGAGAGGGATTGCAAGGCTTTAGCCATTTAAAAAAAAGGCTCCAAAGGCTGCCAAAATCCACTCTACTCATTTTACACTGCCTTTTGGCTCTATATACTGTCTGGGTAAAACACCGCCATTATAGATTGAATGCAACAATGCGTGAGTGGGTCGAGCAGCGCATGCGTTAATTGCGTTAAATATTGTAACGTGATAAATGTAAAAAATATTCATTCTCGCCGTTAACGCGATAAATCTGATAACCCTACCTTAAACTTAAAATAAAGACTCTGGAAGAGTGTAACACATTGTGTCTGTAACATTAAATACAATTAGAAAACGATTTAATTAAAAAAAAAGAATTTTTAAAAGTGCCAAATTGCAGTGAGGGAGAAGTTGAGAACAGGCCTCTAATGCCGCTTTTAACTTTCTTCTTCTTCTTCACACCGAACATAAAATACACGACAGCACACCCTGTGGCAAAACAATGTAGTATAGTTCCAATCAGTCATACAATAACCCTCAACAGCTGGTTAACAGCAAAAGCACGTCATGTTCGTCATATAAATAATGATTTCTGGAGTTAATCCCACATACTTCAGAATTATTATTATAATATGTTGAGTAAATACTACATAATACAGATTCTACGCTAAGAATAGCTTTCAAATGACACTCTTCATGACAAATATGAAAGGCAATGAATAATTATTATAATTATTATACTACTACTACTATATACAGCAGTATACTATAATGATATTGCTAGATTTTTTTTTTTGAAGAAGAATTGTTTTGAATAATGATGGAAAGGCAAAGTCAGTGTTTTGAATCTGTTTACTTTCCATTCTTTTGCACTAGTAAATGCTATCAGCATTTAACCTCATTGTTTATTTGTGATTAATTATTTTTATTTACATGATTATTTGTACTTTAATAAATAATTTAAGTGTTCCAAAATAGTTTTGTGAATGAATAAGTGTAAATTAATATTAAAAAAAAAAAAAAGAAAATTATTAGATTAGTCGATTAATCGTAAAACTAGTTGGCTAACTAATCAGGAGAAAATTTGTCGTTTAGGACAACCCTAGTGTACCACAACATATTTCCTCCACACCTTTCTCACCTTTTTAACCCCTGACCCATGTAGAGGGCCCCTGGATATGTTTGCCTTAGGCCCCAAAATTGCCAAGTCCACCACTGGTTATATGCGACAAGCTGAAGGTAAAAACTGCGCGGAATTGAAGCTTAAAAAAACATAACCTGACCATTTATTTTTCATCAAATTTAAACTCCATTAAGGTACAAATTTAGGAATAACAATTTTCTTTTGTCTTGTATTGTCTCACACAGATGTCATCTTTGTCTCACTGTGCGGTGGAATCTGGTCACCCAAAATTTGAGTTCTTATTATTAAAATATTGATGAATTACAGTGGTATGAAAAAGTATCTGAACCTTTTAGAATTTCTGACATTATTGCATAAAATCTCCATCAAATGTGATCTGATCTTTGTCAAAATCACACCGATATAAAAACAGTGTTTGCGTCAACTAAAACAACCCAAACATTTATAGGTTTTCATATTTTAATGAGGATAGTAGGCTAGCTGTGGCATTACCTAAAGACAGCGATTCATGCCAGACATCCCAGGAATCTAACTGAACTACAGCAGTTTTGTAGAGTGGAATGGGACAAGATTAGTCAGGATCGGTGAGCCAGACTGATCTGCAGCTACAGGAAGCGTCGGGGGGGGGCACAAAATATTAAATTTGATTGTTCACTTACTTATTTTTCCCCCCTCTGACATTGTTTGCATGCTATCGTGGGGTGGCGTGGCTCTGTGGTAGAGTAGTTGTCCCCCCAACCCAGAGGTTGTGGGTTCAATTCTCCGCCCTGATGAACTCGTCTAAGTGTCCTTGAGCAAGAAACTGAACCCCACGTGCTGCGTCACCAGTAGGTAGATGGCGAGATAGTGTAAAGCGTTTTGAGCGCCTTGAAAGGTGGAAAAGCGCTATATAAGTGTAACACCATTTACCATACTATCCTCATGAAAATTTGAAAACCTATAAATGTTTGGGTGGTTTTAATTACAGCAGACACTGTTTTTTCATCTGTGTGATTTTGACAAACTTTAAATCACATTTGATGGTGATTTTATGCAGAAATGGGAGAAATTCCAAAAGTTTCGGATACTTTTTCATACCACTGTATGACCATTGATTTAACATTACAATCGTAGGCGGAGATGGGGGGGGGGCACAAAATATTAAATGTGATGGTTCACTTTTTTCCCCCCCTTCTGTCATTGTTTGCATACCGTCCTTATGAAAAATTAAAACCTGTAAATGTATGGGTGGTTTTAGTTAAAGCAGACACTGTTTGTTCATCTGTGTGATTTTTACAAAGATCAGATCACATTTGATGGTGATTTTATGCAGAAATGTGAGGAATTCCAAAAGGTTCAGATACTTTTTAACACCACTGTATGATCATTGATTTGACATTACAACCGTAAAGCAGCTTGGTGAGAATAAATCAACAGTTTCAGCAATTGTTAGAAAATGGAAAAGGTTATACGTGACTGATAATCTACCTCGGACTGGGGCTCCATGTAAAATCTCTCCTTATGGGGCATCACTCATGATAAGAAATGTGAGGGCTCAGCCTAGAACTACAAGGCAGGAGCTGGTCAATGACCTGACGAGAGCTTGCTGCACAGTTTAAAAGGCTACTGTCAGTAGGAACACTATGGTGCAATGGTTTAAAATCATGCATTGCTCAGAAGGTTCCCCTGTTGAAGCCTGTAAATGTGAAGGCCCGTCCGAAGTTTGCCAGGGACTATCTGAATGATGCAGAGGGGTCATGGGAGAAAGTCATGTGGTCAGATGAGACCAAAGTAGAACTTTTTGGCGCAAACGTTACTCGTAATGTGTGGAGGAAAAAGAAGGATGAGTACAATCCCAAGAACACTATCCCCACTGTGAAGTATGGGTTGGAAATTTTATTGAATTTCACTTTTATTGATGACACTGCGTTTCTGGGTCATCAACGTGTTTTGCACCCTCTTCCAAAAAACTCAAACTCTGCCTATGATTACAACAAAAACAAACAACACAAATATTATTTTATTCTAGTAAAATACAGCAATTTAGATTTAAAAAAAAAAAAAAAAAAAAAAAAAAAAAAGATAAAGCAACTGTACAAATGTGAACTCATATTCAGTCTGGAAAAAAAGTGATCCAAGTCCCTTATTTGGAAAATGTGGCCATCCACTATTTATTTAACAAAAATCATAACATAATTGTGTAAACTCTGCTCGACTATATTATCATTGCATAATGTACATATTTTTTATGACACTGAATGAGAACATTCAGATCCCAGCACAGCGGGAGTTCTTTTTCCATGCTGTTTTGAATTTTGCATGGGAATGGCAGATGGTGACATCAAGAATGAAAAATAAGACTGGCCTATAAAGAAATGTTAAAAAATTTATCTTCTGCTCAACAGTGAACACACAGAAAATGATGATTCCATACTGGGCCATTTTAGTCAGGGCTCTGATTTTAGTTGCAAGGATAACATTTATTGTCTAAATGCTAATTGCATGTGTCATGCAAAAAACACTATGTCATCTTAATGTTCTATTTTAGTCTGAACCCTCTTTATGTGGTAAACTAGCACATTTATTCTGACATCTTCACACTCTTAATAAGCGGTTATACTACATAGGTACTGAGAGTAAAACTCAAGAATATACCTACAGTGATTTGCAAAAGTATTCATACCCTCTGAACTTTTTCCGCATTTTGCCACGTTAGGACCACAAACAAATATATTTTATTGGAATTTTATTAGAATGTCTTGATGTGGGAACATGATTGACGTATTTCTCTGTCTCTGCATTATAAATAACTTAAAAATCAATAGCTTTTGAACAAACACAAATTCCAGTGAGGTCAAATGCTGAAGACATTAACACCAGCAGCATTAAGTCGATATATAGATGTCATGTGTTACTGTTTATTCGTACATAAAGCAGAGAGACTAGCATTTTACGCACAAGTCCTAACACAATTTGACTGGAGAGAAACAGCGCCGTTAATGTTAGCTACATAATGCACAAAGCTGAAACACAACGTTGTGTAACGTTGACTGCAACCCGTTGCTTCGAGAAATGAAACTTGATGTACATTAATACGTAACGCAACTTCTGTATAACCGTGTCATTAGTTAGCTTTTTGCTCCTTTCACATTCGAGCTGCAAACCTGGGTGATGATGCTTTAGGTGTGCATTCATTGCTCATGTGCTGCTGGGACCAACTCGGCTTTACAAAGACTACAGGCGACCAACTCGTTTTTTTCTTTGAAATATGTTCATATTTTGGACTTTCTTGTCCGCTTTTTGGCAGCATCGTTGTGACGCGCTACTCCCCGAGTCTCCACCATTTCATTTATGTACGATTACAATCGATTGTCTGGAAGTTTCGATGTATTTACGTCATCGAAATTCAATGATATGTATTGCTATAGTCGATGCATTAACGTAATCAATGACATTGATGACGTTGACTACTCGGGAGTCGGAACAACTCTAATGAAAACCATTCTTTTTGATGAAATAGCATATCAAAAAGATAAATGTATTAATTGTTTTGCCTTTCGATCGATTTAATCGTTGCTTGACCGACTGATGTACTGATCCAAATCGATGTATCATTAGGTCTCTAGCCGCTAGCTGTGATTTTTTTGTTTTGTTTTATACGACCCCCAAACTTTGTTTTTTGTATTGATTCATCAGCTTTTCACAACACAGGACAATAAATTCATATGATGGATCATTTACATCAGGGGTCCCAAAACTTTTTCCTGTGAGGGCCACATAACTTTTCCCTTCTCTGATGAGGGGGCCAGTTTGTAACAGAAAAAGTGTGACGATTGCAGGAGTGCCTAAATGTAAAAATGTATTGTTTTTCAGAAAGCCACAATCAAATAACCCTTTCTGGATTCTTCACGGAACAAAAGTAAATAATATAATATAATATAATATAATATAATATAATAACACTATTAATTAAATAGATAATAACCAAATAACCCTTTCTGGGTTCTTCACAGAAAAAAGCCAGGAAACAAATAACACTATTGGAAAAAAAGAAAAAAAAAAAAAAAAGAAAAAATCAAAATGCTCTCTGGTATTGTTCAGGGGGGCCGGACCAAATGTGGAGGCGGGCCCGGCCATAGTTTGAGGACCACTGATTTAAATAGAAAAAAAACCAAAAAAAACTAACGGCATATAGATAAATCTAGTTTGGACAATAGAGGGTGCTGAAAACTTCCTTTCGCGCTTTCAGAATTCTTATGAATGCTTGGATACCGTCACCTGTAAACCTTACCCTTTCTTATTTCCGCAGTGATTTATCGGCTTTCTGTAACTACAGGTCGCTCAGGTAGACTTAAACCAGAAAATTCGGATATGAAATGTAGGGAGAAATAATGGTTGGGTAGCACAAGGTATACAGTGGGGAGAAAAAGTATTTGATACACTGCCGATTTTGCTGGTTTTCCCACTTGCAAAGCATGTAGAGGTCTGTAATTTGTATTATAAGTTCTCTTCAATTGTGAGGGACGGAATCTAATACAAAAAAACAGAAAATCACGTTGTATGATTTTTAAATAATAAATTTGCATTTAATTGCATGAAATAAGCATTTGATACATCACAAAAATCGAACTTAATATTTGGTACAGAAACCTTTCTTTGCTATTACAGATACCAAATGTTTCCTGTAGTCCTTGACAAGGTTTGCACACACTGCAGCAGGGATTTTTGCCCACTCCTCCATGCAGATCTTCTCCAGAGCCTTCAGGTTTTGGGGCTGCTGCCGGGCAACACTGACTTTCAGCTCCCTCCATAGATTTTCTATCAGGTTCAGATCTGGTGACTGGCTAGACCACTCCAGGACCTTAAGATGCTTCTTACGGAGCCATTCTTTAGTTGCCTTGGCTGTGTGCTTTTGTCATGCTGAAAGACCCAGCCACGACCCATCTTCAGGGCTCTCACTGAAGGAAGGAGGTTGTCAGCCAAGATCTGGCGATACATTGCCCCATCCATCCTCCCCTCAATACGGTGCAGTCGTCCTGTACCCTTGGCAGAGAAGCAGCCCCAAAAAATGATGTTTCCTCCTCCATGTTTCACGGTTGGGATGGTGTTCTTGGGGTTGTACTCATCCTTCTTTTTCCTCCAAACACGACGAGCCGAGTTTAGACCAAAAAGTTCAATTTTGGTCTCATCCGACCACATGACCTTCTCTCATTGCTCCTCTGGATCATCCAGATGGTCAGTGGCAAACTTCAGACGTGTCTGGACATGCACCGGCTTCTGAAGCGGGACCTTGCGTGCGCTGTAGGATTTTAATCCATGACGGCGTAATGTGTTTCCGATGGTTTTCTTCAAGACTGTGGTTCCAGCTCTCTTCAGGTCATTGACCAGGTCCTGCCGTGTAGTTCTGGGCTGATCCCTCACCTTCCTCATGATCGGTGATGCCCCACGAGGTGAGATCTTGCATGGAGCCCAGAAAGAGGCAGATTGACCGTCAACTCAAACTTCTTCCATTTTCTAATAATAGCTCCAACAGTTGTTACCTTCTCACCTAGCTGCTTGCTTATTTTCCTGTAGCCCATCCAAGCCTTGTGCAGGTCTATTATTTTATCCCTGATGTCCTTACACAGCTCTTTGGTCTTGGCCATTGTGGAGAGGTTGGAGTTTGTTTGAGAATGTGAATAGGTGTCTTTTTATACAGGTAACAAGTTCAAACAGGTGCAGTTACTTCCGGTAATGAGTGGAGAACAAGAGGGGTTCTTAAAAAAGAACTGAGAGCCAAAATATTTACTAGTTGGTAATGTATCAAATACTTATTTCATGCAGTTAAATACAAATTTATTATTTAAAAATTATACAATGTGATTTTCTGGATTTTTGTATTAGATTCCGTCCCTCACAGTTGAAGAGAACTTATGATACAAATTACAGACCTCTACATGGCTTGCAAGTGGGAAAGCCAGCAATATTGGCAGTGTATCAAATACTTGTTGTAGTTGTTGAGATAATAAATATTACTTTTTAGATGTTGTGTATATCATTTGTAGTTTTGTAACATAAATTCATGTCTTTTTCCTATGTCAAATGGAAGTTCAGTTGGTAAGTAACATTTTTGTTGGATTAAAAAAAATGAAAACCATTGCAGGTGGTGTGGCTTGTTTAGAGAATGAGTTCCACCTGTGTTGGAGCTGAACACCTGAGGGCTGGCTAATCAGTGTCTATGTCTATATAAGTAGCAAATTTCCTCAACTCACTTTGACACTAGATAGCATGTCTTTTCTCTGTTAATGTGTTTGTAAATATACTGTTATTAATTTATTGGGCCATAAGGCTGATTTATTCTTTAGTCAAATTTATGTAGCCCCAACGTTTCAACTCTAGCGATCTATAAAGGATATTGTCTAGTCAGCTTAGCTGCCACTCATTGGCGGCAATTGTTCTCAACACCCTCCAATTCTTTGGCCTAAAACCCTTCATTTTGATCACTGATGCTACATATTGTATTTTTTAAAATGCTATTCCTATAAGTGTTGATTATGTATATAACCAAAACTTTTTATGTTGCCCTACAGTGGACTTTTCCTCTCCAACTTCTATTATAAGCCAACCACGACAACAGAAACTATTACCACATACAGCCTAAACCCCCCCACAATATTTCAATTGGAATATTCCGATTAATTACAAATTAAACACCCAACACATTTACAATTTTTATTTGCAGTACATGACATTCATATACAAATGTATCAGGAGTGTACTTCCCACAAACGGAAAGTCCCGAATGCTTGTCAACATGAAAAATTTGAACAAATATGCATTTTGGTTGCTCAAATAGAAGCAACATCCCTTGGAGCTTGTATTCTACAATTGAATGTATAATGGATAGGACTGTACTCTTAAACAAAGATCGTGTACAAATATGAACTTGTCATGAGGTAAATGATATATACACAAGCCCTAAATTGCTTTCTTCAATCGTGGCACCAAAAACAAGTTCACAATGTGCCTTGAGTGTGAGTGCTGAGTTAGGTAGAGCTGCTTCAAAGAATAAAATCCAAAACAAAAGTTTTTTCTTTCCCTCCGTTTTAGTGTAAAAGCATATCAGATGTGAACTGTACAGTGTATTTACACAAGTGCTCATTTCAGAGGCATTTTATCCCTAAATGAGATGGAACAAAAACATTTAGCTTATATTTCTATTTCATTAACTCGTGGCATTGTTCATTTTATACATTCATGAGCCAGCCCATCAAGGCGTAGGACCACATTTTTAGAAATACATTCGTATTGATTTATCATTTAAATTGAAAAAAAAAAAAAAAAAAAAAAAAGTATATTTTTTTCATAACTGTAGGTAATTATCTTGTTTGAACAATAGAGGGTGCTGCCAACTTCCTTTGCCCACTTACAAAATCCATGAATTTATTATGTACGAAAATGAAGACGTTAATCCCTTATTATTTAAATTTCCCATTGTGTATTTTGCTTTAGTTTTAAATGTCACATGTTAACAACAATCATTCACAATAACAACATTTACAAAGACAAAATGCATTTGATGAAACTGTTTGGCCACAATGCCCAAAATACTTAATTTCTTCTTTTCAATTAGGAAAAAATTGCAAAATCTAAATCTGATATAGTTCAGGTACCTATTATGACACGTTCTTATTACAGAAAATGTTACAAAAAACTGGTTTAAGTGGTTACCATAAATTGTGTCCAGACTGTGTACATCTGGATTCAGTCACAGTTTAATATTACAAGTGTGTGTATAATTGCGGATTATCACTTCAAGAGCTAGTTGAGGGATTAAAGGTAATCTACGGGTGTGTTAGGGTTGAATAGGATCAGGCATGCAGATACATTGTAGAGCGGCCACTTCAAAAATGAATTTAAATATTCAATACAATTCTGTTTTTCTGTGTGAAACGTTATGGATATGAATGTACACATATATAAGAAACATGAATTACAACAGAGAGATGTAGACCGTGCTACAAAATGTGAAAAGCGGTTGACATATAATCATTGTCAATTCAATTTAGCCACATTTTCCTGGCTCGATCACCTTTTTTGAGAGCTAATTTTAAAATGGAAGTTTCAGTAAATGAACTCTCCAGGGACCTCCTGGAGGACACTAAACGGCTCCTCAAACTTGAAGCGCTTAGAGTTGGCCTTCTTGTCGGTGACCAGGGCTTCCTTCTCTGTAGCCGATGACTGTCGGCACTGGCCCAGGGTGTACGCGGCCACGACGATGAGGTCCTCAGTCACTGGACCTTCATCTTCCTCCTCAACCGTGTTTGGACTAGGAGTAGTCAAAGTAGGGCTTTCCGGGCAACTAGTAGAGACGCCGTTTGTGCTAGTTGTATCGAGGACTTCCAGCGGGAGAGGTTTATTGCATGTTGCAGTTTCCTGAGGTTCTTCGGGTTGAAGCCACGGGTGTTGGAGACATTGCTCGGCTGTGGCTCGAAACCTAAAAATAGATGTGTATAAAAGCTGTTTGAGCATTTTTTAAAATGTCTTTTATAACCATTTGAACAAGTCATTTACATATGTAATCACGTTACTTTTCTAGTAACTTAATTATTAAAGAGTGAGATTAAAATTTTACTTCAATAATTAAATAAATTTGCTTTGTTGTGTCTGTCCACTATACTGTAAATTTTGTGGCATGTACTGCATGATTATTAATCATGCAATAATGTAGCTCACTACTACAGCCAGGTGGTGATTACCAGTAATAGCCTGATCTGGTGGAAAGCTCGACCACTAAAGTAGCTGTAGTCTGATTTTTTACCTTGGCAAAGCAAGAAATTACATTACCCATTACTGAAAATTGTCTAAATATTGTAGAAATGCATAAGTGGAGAAAAAAATGGTTTGAACTGACTGTGGCTGTTTACAAAGAAGACTCTTGATGAAGGACACGGCCTGGTCCAAGTCTTGCAGCTCCTCCTCGTCGTAACTGATGTTCATCTGGGAGATGTTGAGGAAGGTTTCCTGCTTGTCTTTGCCCAGGAAGGGAGAGAGTCCTGTCAGCATCACATAGGTCAAAACACCAACGCTCCTGTGAACATGACAAGAAAAACAGAGGGCATTTTAGTGCAGGAGAGAAATGAAAACTGTACATTTAATTAGGTGCATTTGAACATGAAGCTAATGAGAAACAATCCAAAAGATTGTCATCTTCTGTCTTCAGTTATTTATTTATTTTTTCTATCAATAGGCTTCTTTCAAACGTTTTTCACCTATTACCGGTAGTTTTTTAAAGCTCAGACTTGGGCACTGTGTAATGTAAAAGAACTGCTTTGGCGCCATCATGTGGCATTTTAAAGGTAATTTTCATGTCCGTTTTACCGTGTGTACTTTAATAATTTGTCGGTGTATTTCTGACCAAGGGCATAGGTTTGGTCTCAACATTGGAAGGGACGATACAGTGAAGAAAATAAGTATTTGACCACCCTGCTATTTTGCAAGTTCTCCTACTAAGAAATCATGAAGGGGTCTGAAATTTTAATTCAAATAGAAGTAGAATAGAAATAGAAGAAAGAGATAGAGAAGAAAGAGAAGAAATAGAAGAAATAGAATTTAAATTCTAATCTGATCTCAAAACTTGCTCCCATGACTCCTGTGCATCATCCAAATGGTCATAGTAGGTTCAAGTACTGATATGCAGCTATATCACAAAAATGTTAAAAAAGCATGTATTGTGATTTTTGGATTTTTTTTTTTTAGATTATCTCTCTCATAGTGGACAAGTCCTCAGCCAATCAAACGTGCATTAAAGGGGGAGAAAATGGACCGGCACATTTGGCATGTAAAAGGGATAAATGTCAGTCTGAACATAATGAAAATCACCGTATTGGCCCGAATATAAGACGGCCCTGATTATAAGACGACCCCCTCTTTTTCAAGACTCAAGTTTGAAAAAAAGACTTTTTGAACACCAAATTTTTATACAGAAAATAATTACAGTACATCCGAAACAAATGATTATAACAATATATATGAGAGAAAAAGCATGTTATTTTGCCTCATTCAAATCTTAATATCTGAACATTTTAAAATTTAAACTAAACTGCAATCACATTCGTAAATGAATGGCTTCTGGTTTTTGAAAAGTAAATGAACCAATCTATTGTGATAAAACAACAAAATTGCAATAACTGCATTAACCATCAAAGTGAAGTCTAACTGTAACTGTAGTCTTGAAACGAATCTGAATAAGGAAAAAGATTGCAATAAAATAATGCAAACTGGTTAAACTTGAGAGTAGCTGAGATCTGTCATGACAGAACATCGCTTCAATAATATCTGGCATCATCTAGCGTCGTGACTGGGTATAACGTCTGGACTGCGACTATAAGACGACCCCGACTTTTTCGGTCTTATTTCAATGCAAAAAACACTGTCTTATATTCGGGCCAATACGGTAATATTGGTAGCGTCTATTCCTTCTTTACAACATTTGGGAAGACAATCTAAATTACGTATATAACTGAAATCATTATATAATGCAAAAAAGGTTGCTGAAAAGTTGTTGGGGACAATTTGAGCATCCTGAAATAGTACTGGTGTCGACAATAATCGATTCGGCGATGCATCTCGATGCGGGCCATGGACGATGCGATTCGATGCGGGCAACAAGCCGAATCGATTCAGCACATATTAAAATATATAAGTCCGTTCAAAAATCTTCCAGTGATGCAATGGATTTGGTTTCCCCATTTGTATTATTATTCTCATGTTTACCTGTAGAGGGAGCTATTGTACAAGAAATGCAGGGGGGACGAGCAACCCAAATTTGCTTCCTCACGGGAGTAACGTCACAGACATGCGCAATTGCGCAGTGCCAATCGAGAAAGCAGAGAGATAAGACGTACCAACAATGGCTGAAGCGGAAAACGAGGGAGTGCGAAAGATTTTTGACGCACCAAAGACATTGAAAGCAGGCATATGGAGACATTTTGGCTTCTATGAGGTTGGTGGGAAACTTGACCAAACTTATGCGGTGTGTGTAAAAAAAAAAAAAAGAAAGCCCTGGTCTCATTCAAAGCACTAATTAAATGCTGTGATGTTTTTATTTTTTTATATATATATTACTATTTTCATTTGACTACAACCAGGAATGACACAAGAGCCTATAAAAAGTTGTTTAATGTCTGACCGCTTGTGTTGCCTCATGATTCACGAAAAATATGCTTTGGTTTAGCATTTTAATGCATCCCAGGCTTTAATGCATCGTGATGCATGGCCGAATCGAACCGAATCGAATCGTGGCCCTCTGAATCGAATTGAATCGAATCGAATCGTGGCCCTCCGAATCGTAATCGAATCGAATCGTGAGGGCAGTGCCGATGCACACCTCTACTGAATAGCTGGTAGTGTTATTTCCCTACCGTCCATTTGCAAACCTACTCCCTTGTTTCTGACTATTGTGTACCATTGTTTAAGTGCATTAATTTTAAATGATGGATTGCACTTACCACATATCCGTTGCTGTGCTTATAGGCTCGTAATTTAGAATCTCTGGAGCTGTAAAATGAATAAAATAGTTTAGCATTAACCTTCAAATAATATTTAATCTCAGAAAGAACAGCCACTCACCAACATACTCGGGAGTTCCCATAATCTCTCTGAGCTCCTGGTGGTTGCTGACGATGCGAGACAGACCAAAGTCCACAATCTTGATGTCACCCAGAGGAGAAGTACTGGTCAAGAGGATATTTTGAGGCTGGGGATATCCCAAATAGAAATATTACAGCCATTATTGTAAATTATTGTTGGTCTATTTCAGTTGGTCTATTTCAGAATGGTATTCAGTATTACAATTCACGGACCTTTAGGTCAAGATGGACAACACTTCTCTGATGTAGGAAAGAGACTCCTTGCAGGATCTGTCTCATGAGCCTCTTGACATCAATCTCGCTGAAAGCCTCGTCCTCCTGATCGGACACACACTGGTTGAAGATCTCTCCTCCAGCAGCACTGGTTGGAGAAACATACATGGATGAATGTAGATTACATGCACACTGAACCCAGACACTCCTTGCACTGTGTCATAATGTGACACAACGGCCTTTGTGTGTATTTATTTTGTTACATATTTTCAAAGTGGTTCATGAATAAACTTTCACCTTAGAAACTTTCACATTTCGGTTCGCATCTTTAAGTCATGTAAGCAAGAGGAAACAAATACTCAAGAGTTACCCATTTTGAAGGGGGGAAATAGGTTATCACCATCAGTGTGGCAAGATATTTCACTGGGGCATGTGCCCCAATATAAATTTCACCAGAAAAGACAAAAAAAAAAAAAAAAAACTTTGGAGTTTTAAGACTACATAGCATAATCTAAAGAATGCGTCTCTTTAATATGGTCATTACTATATTTACTCCATATACACAATCTGCACATGGCTCCTTAATATGGTAATTTATGGACATAACTTTGGCTGTGATAGGCATATGAGTTCCGCATAGCACCTTTGGGAGATATGCTGTGTTCATGTGTGTTAGGAAATCCGAGTTCCCAAGTTGGAAAATCCTTCTGATGTGTTGTGGGATAAAAACATGGTCGCTAAGAAGTAGAGAAGTGTATTTTACGTAATGCTCCAACGATTGCAAGTTTGGCGCTTTTCATAGACACCCTGTAATAGAGAATCATTTTTTTCCAATTACTCCAACAATACGTGAAAGCGGCATCAATATTATGGTACGTGTGCCAATCATACAGTCGATGGTGCAAATTACATCTTCCCACCTGCTTTACAAGTTAATGCCAGATAAACTGCCCATCATTGTTCTTTTTTTTTTTTTACCTCAGTGTTGTTTGTTTGGTCGCCTATTCCCATGAATTGTGAATCTAAATGGCTCAACTTAACCTGATACCTGATACTTAAAGAGGAAACTGCAGTAAACTACTGTGGTCGCAGATTAGCTACTGTCTTTTAGCTAACTGGCTATGTATAAAATGACAAACGCGATTTGAGTGAGATGCTCTCACTCAAGAGCTTTGTCTAACAGTGTGTTAATATGATATATGGTATTTGAACTTTATCAATACTGATGCTATTTATTTCTATTTGTTTATATGACCAAAACAAATAGAATCAATCTGTATGAATTCTTTGGGATATAACCTCTACCAATTTTGTATGTGTGCTTGACATAATTTCCAGCTGTTTTACAAACATTTTATTTGTTACTGCAGTAGCTCTAATCTGTAACAAGATATATTATTTTTAATTGACTCAAACAGCATTACTCTTGCAAATGGATAAAGAAAGTTATTTGCTCGCATTAAGGAGGAAAGGGCGAGGTAAGATAGGTAACCCACCTAGGCAACATAAATGTCTTTCAGGTCACAACCTACCAGTTGAGAAACAGATTACCGTAATTGCTTAACAGTTAAGTGTTATATCCCATATTCTGTCCAGACAAAGTAGAGCAGCAGGAAGAGGTGAAGGAGAGATGGAAGTTGATGAGCATGAGCAGAGGTGAATTGACTATCAACAAGGGTTGTTCAAATTTTGCTTTTGAATACTGACGGCTAAAAAAATATCACTTGTACAGAAACATGTATTTTGGTTTGATTATATATAATTTAAAGTGTTATTTCCTCTGACTTTTTGTGATAAGTGCTAAAAAAAAATTACTCGTTCGCCAGTGCCCCAGTGCTGTATTAGGTCTAGTGACCCGCCTGGTCATCACTCAACTGATATAGAATTAAAAAAAAAAAAAAATGGCGACGGGGGGCAAAATGTCTGAGTTAGAGTAAAGGCTGTCAAATATCCTAGTCAGGAAGGAGGGGGTATGATTTTCCATCACAATCTTCCCACTCCCAGGTAGAGCACTGCCAAATATAGCTAAGCCATTATGAACCTTCTCACCACATGATATGCCTTAAAAATTGTAAATACGATACACCAGATGCACAAAATCACATAAGTTTCCGCATATTCGTTCACTTTGTGATCATCAAAAATGGAGAAAAACTAGAAGAAAATGGGGACAGATTTGACAGGAATAGGCAAAGAATCTCCCTGTGGGTGCTGTTCAAATAGGCTTTATCTCAGAGGAATGTGAAGGTGTGAGGAAGACGGCTCACTGAGTATGTTTAGATTTCGTCAAGGTCAGAGCAAAAACTGCTTCTGACCCAAACATTTATCACCAGTCGTTTTTCTCTTTGGCTTGCAATCACATTTTTCTTGTGACTGACATTCACACCTAAATGCAATTTTAGAGTCCTCAATTAACCTAACACGCATCTTTTTGAAAAGTGGGTGACAGCCAAAGAAAACCCACACAGGAATGAGTAGAACAACCCTGCAGTGTGGGACTCCCCTCATCAATTATGGCACCTCCCTGCCACACTTTTAAATAGGACGCAGACCTCATTAATTCCTCAACTGGAAGGAAATTTTCCAATCGAGCATAATCAAAGCACCGAATACTCAAAACGTGCTGCATGCTGGCGTCCTCAACAGCGGCAAAATGCTGAACTATGAATTACTCAATTGAAATGGTTATACTTTGAATAAACAATGGAGGTCCCCGTGAGTTAGAAGCTACGCTATGGTAACAAAAGCAACAAAAAGCTGACTGGCCCACTTGCCCGTGTGTTGCTCCTGATGCTTTTGGCTTTGAAGCGCAACGCGAGGTCACGTTCATACACACACACGCAGGCACACAAAGTTTGATTGGAGAGTTGCTAATTTGATTAATGAATGTGGTGTCATTACCAAGCAGTGGGAACTGATAAATTCAACTTTGATCAGCTACCCGTTTAGTTCAGCGGGGAAATACACTATCTGACCTACATAATCATCATAAATGCAATAAAGACACGAGTGAGATCATGGGAAGGCCTCTGAGTGCCCCACATCCTGCACTCATCATGTACTGTATTCATGTCCATGCTTGTTTACAAATGGAAGTGGTCTTTACCAACAAAGCAAGAGACAAAGACCCTCATTTGCCCAAATACACCAAATATGACATCATCGCTGATACAGTGCCGTTCACTTTCCAAGCCCTGAGGTTTCAGCTGAGTGCCCCTTTTGTATTTATTCCATATATATAACACATTAGTGAAATTATAAGTGTAATACTATACAATGAATTGATAGGCAAAAAGAGTTTTACAAAACTGGAGCTAAAAATCAGGGGTCAAAGTGGCGCACAAACCACTCTGCCTGGACTCCAGTTGTCTGTTTAATTGCCAGACATACTGACATTTTATCAGCATAGATAGTTGACTTTGATTGGTTCAAATGCACTTGTTTCTGGGACAACAAAAAAAACAAGCTTGTTGAATTCATGCGATTAAAAAAGAGCAGTGAAATGGAAAATTGTTCTTCAAATGGAAAAGGAAAATCAGTTCTTGAGGTACAGAACATCTTCAATGTTATAATGACTGACCCTAGAAATAATAAACAGAAAATTCAGATTTTTTTTTTTTTTTTTTTAATTTGAAAGCTTTATTTTTTTATTTTATTTTTTAATCTTTTGTATATGTTCTCTAATTTGTAACATAAATGATACATTAAGCATTACATGTGGTTTTTGTGGTAAAACAAATATTACTAAAGTGAGATTGAACACAATAAGGTTTTAAACTACATTTTTACTGAAATAAGGTCAAGAAACGCTTGTCTCTAATGCGACACATTTGGCAATATGCACTTTGGACTTATTTTTTTGTTCATTTACCTGTATTAGGCTACTTATTTATTTACTTATAATATAAAAATGTCAATGTTTGAGTAATCTTTAAAATATATTCCATTTCACTGTGCATAATGTAAGTAATTTGCACTTATTTTTGTAAATGTACAGTATGTTACTTTTTCTGAAATAACTCAATGTTTACATTATCTTCAATTTGAATGTACTGTAATTTTTGGACTATAAGTCGCAGTATTTTTCATAGTTTGGCTGGGGGTGCGACTTATACCCTGGAGTGACTTATGTGTGAAATTATTAACACATTATTTTATTTTTATTTTATTATTATTTGTTCTTAATTAGATAAGAATAGGGTTGGGATTAAATAAATTTTCTTCTTCCCACTCCTTTCCAGGCATGTAGTTGATGTTGCAATGTTACTTAGCTTTGCTGCTCTTTTTTGTTATTTGATTATATGAGCTGTATATATTTGTTGTCTTGACAAGGAATAATGGCCTGAAATAAACGAATGAAATGAAAATGAATGAAATGAATTATTAGGTCTGTCAAACGATTAAAATTTTTAATCGAGTTAATCACAGCTTAAAAATGAATCGTAATTAATCGCAATTCAAACCATCTATAAAATACGTGATATTTTTCTGTAAATTATTGTTGAAATGGAACGATAAGACACAAGACGGATCTATACATTCAACATACTGTACATAAGTACTGTATTTGTTTATTATAACAATAAGTCAACAAGATGGCATTAACATTAACATTCTGTTAAAGCAATCCATGGATAGAAAGACTTGTAGTTCTTAATAAATAAATGTTAGTACAAGTTATAACTTGTACTAACATTTATTAGTTTATTAGAAATGTTATATTAAAACCCCTCTTAATGGTTTCGTTTTAATAACATTTGTAAAATTTTCAATCAAAAAATAAACTAGTAGCTCGCCATTGTTGATGTCAATAATTACACAACTTTCATGGTGCTGAAACCCATAAAATCAGTCGCACTCAAGGGCCAGCAGAGGGCGACAAAACACCAAAAAACACAAGCAACAAGTGGACATGACACTTAATCTATTTGAGCGGGGCATGTGCGTTAATTGCGTCAAATATTTTAACGTGATTAATTAAAAAAATTAATTACCGCCCGTTAATGCGATAATTTTGACAGCCCTAATTATTATATCATTTCACATGCTATTTTGGTGTTTTGGAGTGACACTGATGGTTTGGTAAACTTGTTAGCATGTTCTTTATGCCATAGTTATCTGAATAACTCTTAATAGCTATGTTACATTAACATACCAGCCACGTTCGCATTTCGTTGTTCATGCATCATGTAGCATTATCATACTGTACACTTATTCAGCATGTTGTTCTTTATTGTATTTTTATTTTAAATTGCCTTTCAAGATGACATATCTGTTCTATGTGTTGGATTTTATGAAGTCAATTTCTCCCTAAAATGCGACATACTCAGGTGTGACTTATAGTCCGAAAGATACGGTACTGTACATCCTATATTTTTTAGTTAAAGTTTGGGGTTTGCATTTAGATGTGAGGAAACGATGGAAAATAAAAATAAGGAGATGGAGGTTGGGGTTAGTGTACGGTGTTTATGTTAACTGTTATTTTGCACATCATTGAAAAACTGCAACTTTGAACGAAAATTTGTTTTTCAAGTATGCCTTGATAAAGTGTAATGCCGTAGCCTAATGCATGTGTAAAACCTGTTGTGCCAAAAGCGGTTTCCTTGCATATCTGTATTTTTAGGAGGTTTGACACCCCCCCCCCCCGAAAACAAAACATTAAAAATGATTTTGGCTCCGAAGGGATCTTTTATGTCATGGAGTTCCAGCAAGAAATTCTATCCACTTTCACCCCTGATAAAAACTTTTTTTTTTTTTTTTTTTAAATCCAATGAAGAGGTTCACTATTGGCTTGGATTATATGACACCTGTTCAAATGGTAGTTTTAAAAGGATTTAAATGATGATTGAAACCCAAAATATGCACATATCAAATATAACATAACAATTCAAATGTTAAAATATAGTTCAGTCAGTGGAAAACTCTATATTGACAAGTTGATCTGAACTGTCAGCCCTATTTTTTTCTCCTCACGTGATCTCTCTGTCTCTGGGCGAGAGGCCATGCTTTTGCTTTTCACGTGCACTTGTTTGGCTCAACAGTTATAATGAGATCTGGAATACAGCCAATATGGATCTCAATTTCAATCATTTTAAATGCCAGTCAGTCTCCCTTTGGTTTGACTCAGTGATTTCCTATGACTGTGCCGTGCCAATGTAACTTTACTCATTGGAAAAACTGTTCTATACTTAATTTTAATTCTTTTATTTAACTCTTTAAAGAATTGCATCTTTGTCCTCCTGTTTTCCTGATTTTAAAAAAAAATCTGATTGACGCCCCTCTTTGATCATCCATCATCACTATTTACTCTTGTGCTCAAAATATCCTTCAATTGTTCTGCAAATAAAGGTTATGGGTATTAGTCTGTAGCATGCATTCTGTATGCTCCTAACAAAGAACACATTCTGCTCTACTTCCCCTAGATAAGAAAACATGAGGGGTGGGCAGAAAATAAAATGGGAAAGGGGCTGGGAGGTCATTTCTGTGGGGTGAATGGTGTTGGAGGCTTTCAAACTGAGGTCACTATCGCGCACAGATCACAGGGTAACATTTGCATTCAAAGTTCAAAAGGAGGCTAAATAAACTGGATTGTGACTGGATTAGATGAGTGATAGTATTAGGAAAAACATTAAGGCTAAAAGGTGAAAAAAGTGTGAATACAAAAGAAAATCCGAATGGAAATTATATACTCAATGGATCCTGCATCGTAAATAGTCGATTCCATAGCTTTTAGGGCGACACTGGCATGAATAACATGTCTGTGAAGTGGTGACATGCATATGCGGAGGTCATAAAAAACAGATCCATTGGAGGTCAATACCATCTAATTTAGTAGTTGCCCTGAATGTTTTGAACGGCGTTCGACCTCCATGTGTGTATGTGTTGGCAATTGACACAATGCTACGAGACAAAATTGAAATGACAAGAGAAAGAGAGGGAGAGAGACAAAAAAATTGAGACAGATTTTCTTCGCCATTGACCATGAACTGACACATGGGAACCAGGTCAAGCATGGCCTTGACATGCCCGGTGGGATGAGATCATTGACAACTGGTGCATCTACTATAATCGGCAAGATGCAGATGCTGTGTATGTGTGTGTGTTGGTGGCTGGATGCCGGCCAGGCACATTGTTGAAATAATGACCAATAGCTGGACCATTTCAAATCTGGCCTAGTTAATATTGTTTAGAGCAGTGTGTTTTTTCAACCGGTGTGCTGCGGCAGAGATTGTGCCGTGAGAGATTGTCAAGTGTGCCGCCAGATTTTTTTTTTTCCAATTTCTAACATTATTAGGGTGGCCCTGATGGTATTTTGAAGAACACTCAGCCTTGTTGCCGGGTGTAGTTGAAGTAGAAAGCGAGCGAGTTTCTAGACATCAGCCACCTTGCAGTCCACGACAATGTGGAATAAAATGCAGCAGGAGGTTTGCCAGGCGTATGGATAAAATGGAAAGGATGAGTAAGTGTACGGTATGCTAACGTTATATGACGCGCTAAACAATGAACTGAGAACGTGGCCGGTACGTTAACGTAACATAGCTATTAAGAGTTATTCAGATAACTGTAGCATAAACAACATGTGCAATGATATTGTGAAATTATGAACACATTATTATAAGTCTGGCCAAACTATGAAAAAGACTGCGACTTATCGTCGTAAAAATAAGGTAAGAAGACAAAACTTGAGCTAAAGCGCTGAAAATAAATGTGTACTGTATTATGATTTGTATTGATTGTTTCTTAGTGAAAACATGAAAACTTCTGAGAGAAATGGATACTTACAACTCAAGGACCAGCACCATCTCTGAAGCCATTTCATAGACCTGGTGTAGACTGACGACCCGTTGACTGTCTGTTGCTAGCTCAAGCACCGCAATCTCGTGGATGATCTCCATACGACAGTCGCGACCTTTTCGTCTCTTTCTCATGAACTTAGCGGCGTATTCTTGACCTGTGCATTTCTTCACGCACTTTCGGACCACAGCAAATTTGCCCCTGAAGAGAAAAGAAAGACTCATGTAAATACTAGAGCTGGGAATCTTTGGGCACCTAACGATTCGATTACGATTACGATTCAGATGGTCCGATTCGATTCTAAAACGATTATTGATGCACCCCCCCTTTTGTTTTTGTTTTTTAAATATTTTGTACATTTGTTCCAAAATTGTTCAAAAATACTCTCAGGCTAAACCAAACTACTATTTCAGTATCAAGTTAACATATAGCAGTAAACAAATATACAAAAATAACAGTAAATAAAAAACTCCAGTCCCCATTCTGTATCAGCAGCTTTAAACTACATTCAATTAATTTAATGTTGTGAATCAACCGTTAAAGTTGTTAAAATTGCTCCCGTTAATCCATAATTTCCCTTTGTCAACTTTCGACATGTGAAAGTTTTAAAACTATTTTAAAGATAGATTCAAGTCAATATTTTACCGATTTAGGAGTATTTTAGATAAAAAGTTAATTAGGTTTGCTTGGAAGGTTCGCTACAACAGCCTTGCAGAGAAGTGTACTGCTTTAAGATGGCGGCCGTTTACTACGGTTGCATCTAGCTTTTTGTAGATGTGCTGCAAACGCTACCGCTACCGCAGTGCATCTAGTCTAATATAAATGATATCTACCGTAACATTATGTGGATGACGTACTTTTGTAGCAGCTTCAGGTATGTTGTTGTGTTTTTTTATCTCGTGGCATGAGTTGAGCTAGAGCCGTGAGTTGAGCATTGGCATTACCCGAGGGGCCGGGTAATGAGAAGCATGATGTTTAGCTACTCTCGCTCTGTTGCTCATTGACCGCGCGGCGCGCTGAGTGTGTTGTACTTCCGCTTTACTTGGCATATTTCAATAATCGGAATTTGGATGTTTGTGAATCGTTCTCGAATCTTCCACGGCCGAATCGCGAATAATCTAAGAATCGGAAATTTTGCACACCTCTAGTAAATACAGTAAGAAATTTTAACATCCGATATCACAACTGATGGCGGATTATTGGCACGGTCGGGTTCGGCCGTTGATCGGGGCGGCAAATTGTTAGGGGTGCATGCACGTGAGTGATTATCTGCTATAATTGCTGCCACTAGCGTTGCACTGACTCCCCCTGCAGACCGCAGTTAGTCAGCACTAGTGGTGTCAACAATAATCGATGCGGCGATGCATCCCGATGCGGGGCATGGACGATTCGATTCGATGCGGGCAACAAGCCGAATCGATTCAGCGCATTTTAAAATATATACTGTATATGTTCTTTCTGTTAAGAATTCTTCAAGTTGTGTAAAAGTTTAGATGTTTAATTTGCTTTTATTTTGGAAACTGCTTGTGCTTTTATTTCCAGTTTTGTGTTTCCCGGTTAATGCATCCGCTCCTTCAATGATGTGAGTATGCCTTGTAAAGTGAATTAAAGGTGCAGCACATAGATCGTGAACATTCCTCTCAAAGCTTGGTGGAGAGAAATAGTTGTGTTAAATGTTTTTTTGTCTTTTTTTTTTCATTGTTCAGTCGTAATTTCGTAGTTGTTAGCTTGTTTTTTTTTTTTTTTTTTAAATCTGATTCGACCATTAGCCTCATTTCAAAATAATTCATATGAGCAGTGAATGTAGTGTTTTGAAGGGAGATGGCGTGCAAATGTTTACTATAGTTGGTTTATAGGTAAAATAATGTTTAATAAGGTAAAACATTAAGCGGTCTGCACATATTTATTATTGTGCACTTTGAACTGGTCTAATAGCATTAATAAATGTAACATTCGGAACAAATGCTGTGTTTTGGTTGTTGGGTTGTGCTAACTATACTTCATGCACTGTATTTTGTGGGTCAACCGTTGTTGTGGAGTCGGGGGGGGGGCACCAAAGTGTCTTGTCGCCCAGGGCACCATGTAGGCTAGGAATGCCACTGATCATAACTCCTGTATCTGCATTAAGTAACACAGAGCAAACCTCTAAAACACTGCAGTATTTTGTCTTGAGTTGCATTATTTTTATCAAAAGTATCTATAAATGTTGGTTTGTTTTGTAGCTACTGCCTCCATCAGCCTCATGACTATCACATGCAACTAAGCCTTCAGGCTTGGTGATGTTTGGCACCAAGTTTATTTATCTTATTTATTTGTATTTTTTCCCCCTTTTGGTAATTGAATTTTAGTTCCTCTTATTGACTTTAGTTTGGGTAATTCTGTGTGGTTTCAAAACTGCTGCTTGCTAGTTACAATAGTTTCATTGATGATTTTAAAAACTCCAACAAGGATAAACTCTCAACCAAAACGGCATGCAAATGTACATCCAATCGATGTCCTTATCACTACTTATCTTTGACATATGTGCAATGACTATCACATGCAACTAAGCCTTCAGGCTTGGTGATGTTTGGTACCAAGTTTATTTATCTTATTTATTTGTATTTTTTTCCCCCTTTTGGTAATTGGATTTTCGTTCCTCTTATTGACTTTAGTTTGGGTAATTTTGTGTGGTTTCAAAACTGCTGCTTGCTAGTTACAATAGTTTCATTGATGATTTTAAAAACTCCAACAAGGATAAACTCTCAACCATAACGGCATGCAAATGTACATCCAATCGATGTCCTTATCACTACTTATCTTTGACATATGTGCAATGAAAATAGACTTTTGCCAACTTTTCCCACTCCAGTGACAGCTGGCAGGGTAAAGTTTTATGTGTGGCAACTGGAAACGGCAGATACACGCTGCTGAGTGGTTTGGGAGACCGGGGCTGCTCTTTAGAAACCATACTGCATGACCACAGCCCGTTCTGAAGCCATGTCAGCACATTTCTAAAGCCGGCAGCCCGGCTAACAGACTACACCCTGAAAACGATTGCTTTTGTGTGCATGTGTGCAAAAGTTAAGCTGATCAAATGGGTTGCTGTAGATGACTATAAAGAGGGACACACCACAACTTTGACGTGTTTGCCTGAGGGCAAAAGTGCACTCGGTTATACTTTACCATGTGCATCATAACCCTGGTTTAATGTGTCAGAAGAAAGTTTCGTGCTGCACTACTAAAAGTGCCTAAATTAGGAATCATGTAGAGCATTTTAGAAAAGCGCTCTTTAAAATCATAACCCATACTGCTGATTTGTAAGTTTTCTTCAGGCAAGGTGTAGGACTGCAATTGCAATCACTCTAAAAGCTTAGTCTACTACCACATGAGCTAATACGAGCGTGGCCCTCCTGTCACGCTGTCTCACCCAGGAAAAAGCTTTGTGTCTTAGCCATATGGAATTCCATTGTAGCTTCACATTTGCAGGCTCGACGAAATGAGCTTGGCCAAAGGCCATCTGGGACTCCGCTGCAGGGGCATATTGAGAGTATTATCTTAAACTACATCCTCATCCCAGCGCGGTAGCCATCTGGTGAGGGTATACGAAAGGCTTTTGGGATGCTGGTATCACTAGTAAGTTGTACTGGTGGAAGCACTCGGGAGGGGGGAATACGGGAAAAGTCATTATCGTCTTCATTAAATGGCTGCGACGCAATGAAAATTGTTTCATCGGGACAGTTTTAAATGAGCCTTATGTAAATCAATTTCTGATGAAACTTTGCATGCAAACACACAACACTGAGAATCAAATGTTCTTGCAAAACAATCCAAATAAGGTTTCTATAACGGGAGATGGATTCTATTCTTTAACATAAGATAATTGAGCAAATCACTTTTTACTGTCACAAAATTAATACAAAATAGCAATGCAGTGTTCTAAAAACATTCAAAAATTAAGGAAATAAATCTATTGAGCTAACGATGTAGATTAATTTCCTATCAAAAGAAGGTGCAAGTATGCATGATGTATGTTGGAACCACGGTTTTTGTGACTGATCTGTCGCTAAAAGTCTAAGAGAACAGTACAAGATTACATTCTATTCATGAAACTAAAAAATACTGGCAAGACATGCATAACGTACAAAAACAGACATAATTTTAGAAACGGTATTTTTCATAGAAAATTGTACAAGAATTAACGCATACTATAACTGAGTTTCCTTAAAAGGGAACCTCGGACTTAGACGTCTAGGCTCTAATAAGCAACAATTGCTATCTTTTACTAAAAAAATGTTATTAGAAAGATATGTTATTGCCATTGATTTAAAAATCTAATATTTAGTACATGTTTTGACCAACGGAGGGCGCCATGTTTAACGTGCGCAATGCACGCTGGGGGTGATGATGCAGTTGGGCTGGACTGGGAGAATGGCTGTGATAGCTAGCAAGTGAAGTTAGTATGACGACTGGTATGATTTTGTCACATTTTGCTGCTGTCAGAGTGTTTTGTTACAGAAATGTGGAATGAGTTCCCAACGTTGTACCTGTACCCAATTCCAGCTCATCAGCAGTGTCTTTAAACTGATCCTAGGCGGCTTGCCAAGATACTGACTTGCTACCATTTGAGAGTTTGTATATCCCTATGTTGCAAGTAGCATTATTGCCTTGTTTTTATCGTTTGTCTACCTCTCATGGTGGAATTTTTATTTTTATTGATCCTGACCTACTGTCAAGGGACCCTTTTTGTGTCTCCATTTTAGCGATCACGTGTGTTTTTTTTTATGTGTTCAATAAACCATTTGACGCAATCCCTATGTTATTGTTGTCTGCTTGCTGTCAGAAGTGAGATGCGTTTTCTAATCCTGTGGTCAAGCCAGCCGTACTTTTCAGTTACGTTTCTCTTTCAGGTTTTACTGCACAGATGGACAACGCATGTGGGTTGTGATTGCTTTATAAGGAAAATCATGACTCTAATGTCACGTGGAAGTATAGTTTGTGGTCTACGTGCTCGTCTGTCGCAAGGGAAACGCAGTTTCGAATCCCGCTGGAGACCTTCATTTAATTGCGTTTGCTGCTCGTTTTAATATATAGACAGTGCTGTCCTGCTCATCACTTTTCCGCTCGGGTTCAAATTCGAAGGGCAGAACCGACATTTTTTTGTAGCTAACGAGTGACACTGTGGAAGTACTGCAAGCGTTGCCCAGTGACGTCACCGCCCAAAGTGCAATGCGTCGTTGCAACAATGGCGACCTACTAGTTAAACAAATTTTTCAAAATTTTATAAAAACGAAAATATTAGGAGGGGTTTGAATATCAAATTATTATAACTCATACTAACATTTGTCTTTTAAGAACTACAAGTCTGTCTGTCCGTGGTTCCCTTTATTGAACCAATACACAACAATGACCATCCTCAAGGGTGTTCATAACCCAAGGTTCTACTAAAGTGTGCTCATTTAGTAGTATAACCTTGCAATGATTGCGCATTACGTCTGTCTTTACTTGAAAATATGTAAAAAATGTCTGCGATTTGTTGAATCAATGGAATGTCTTAATTATTATGTGAACTTGTATCAGATGACTCCTTGACTACAATGCTGTAGTATGCGGAATGGTAAGGGTACTGCAGATCAGTGTAACCTTTTTGATGTTGATCTGGTAGCTAAGCTGAGTCACAATGTCAGGTCATACGATGCAAAGCCACACACGCATGCACACGCACTTAATCAGTCATACAGCTATTCAAGGAGGAGTCTGCTGGCTGATTTAACTTTAATTCAGCCAACAAATCTTATCTGAGAGGTTACATCGGGGTTAACAGACACTATGGACAAAAGAGTCAATTCACACCACCAATGTGACTTAAGTCAGTCTGTGAGTGATTATACCTTAGAAAACGAGAAAAGACTTGTGACTTCATTATAATGATCATTACACACAGGAACCGCAATGTACAGGAGTTCATTTTACTTTACGACAGCATCACAAAACTAATCCGACAAAGTGAATTTTTTTTCTTCATTTGGCGACAGACCACCCAGAGTGAACAATGGAAACATAATGAAGTAAATCAATATTTCCAGGATTTACCCGATTTTGAAGTGCTTTGAGAACAGTCCCTGAACAAAGCACGTAGTTCAGGGGTAGAAATGCAGGGGGGAACTGATGACTGATGCCAACATGTAGTAAGCTTTAGAAATAACAGCGAGACTCACAAGGGTTAAGTGTGCTTCAACACACATCTTTTACATCTACACTCAACCTTTTACATCGACGCTCAAGCAATTGCATAGCAACAGATAAGTACGTGATTTTTGGGGAGAAAAAAGTGGCTGGGGAAAGATGAACACAAGCCAGCAGATGCATAAAGATCAGATGATATGTTGCTTTCAGTAAGGGATATCTGGGTTTGGCATGAGTGGTGTTTTCCAGTGCTTGTGCAGCTGTTGCACTTGTTGGGAATACTCATGCAGTCATGTAAAACAAAAAATCTAATTAGAAATTGGAAAAAAAAATATAAATAGATTCAGAATGTGCAGTGCCAAAATTTGCTGTTATTTGTATCTTGATATGTGTCATTTAAATTGTAGTGGGACCATTGAAATTCAATACATTCATTCATGCATCCTCTGTTCCGCTTATCCTCACGAGTTGCACGGGGGTAATGTTGCCTATCCCAGCTAACTATAGGCAGTAAGTGGGGTACACCCTGAATTGTTTGACAGCCATTCGCAAAACGTCTATCCATCGTCTCCTGCTTATCGGTTAATTTATTCAAATGTCATAATCTCCCAAAAGAAAAAAGACTGTTCTCTAGAAAGGGGAAAAAAAGTTTGTTCAACATTTTTAACCATTCTCTTGTAATCGATAACAGTGAATGAGTTAACAAAAGTAACCTGTAAAGAAGAACGGGACATAGTTCAGGTGAAGTCACTCATAGCATTTGCCTTTTCCCATTTGAAGCTTGCTTTTTACTTGTCATATTTTTTTGTTTTGAGATGGATTACGACTTAACGATTGTAAAAAAAAAAAAATCACCCCCTGTGAAGTTGGCCTCCCATAAGACGCAAATTTATATAAAAATTATGTCATACGTTTGTACAAGGTTTGTGTTTGTTTGTGCTGTAATTTTTTTTGTTTTGTTTGTGCTATTGTTTTTGAGATATTAACAATTGTTTATAAGTCAACCAGCCCCCTATTTTGATTAAAAATTGTGTCAATCGTTCGTGCTGTATAAAATTTTCCTTTCTGCTGCTATCGTTATTGAAATGTTGGATGTTAATTTCAATTTGATGACGCCACGCAGCCCCCATTTATTCCAAAATGGACCCAAAATGGTGCGATTTGTTTATGCTTTGTTTGTGTTTGTTAAAAAAAATGTGCTGCTATCGTTTTATAGATATTGAGATATTAATTTTGAGAGATGACGTCACTTGTAGCTTTTCCGTATCCAACTCCCGCAGCTGACGGGAGCGTATCAACTCTCTCCATAATAGAGGGGTGTCCAAACAAGTAGCGCAAATGTAGCACAAACAAATGGCACCCCTTTGGGTCCATTTTGCAGTCAATCGAGGGGCCTGAGTTATTAATTTCGAGTGATGACGTGACTCGTAGCCCCCCCTACGTTTGCGCTAGTTGTTGGGACACGGACACCCCTCTGTTATTAAGACAGTTGTTGCACTCCGTTAGCCGCGATGGAGGAGCTGCGACTGATGTCATCACTTGAAGTTATTCTCAATATCTGTAATTGATAGCAGCACAAACATAGACCTGAAATGGTGCCATTTGTATATGCTATTTTGCAAAAAACAGAGGAGCGCATGATGTCATCACCTGAAATGCATATCTTGATATCTCAAAAACAATAGCAGCATATATGATTGACACCATTTTTAGCCATTTTTAATCAAAATGTGGAGCTGGTTGACCTCAGATTGACCTATAAAAGAATTGTAAATATCTTTAAAATGATAGCAGCACAAATGAAACTTTATACTGCACAAACGATTGACATAATATTTTATATAAATTTTCGTCTGATTAAGGGCCAACTTCACAGAGGTGAACAGCTGTCATGAAACATTTGTCGCCATACACAAACAAGCAGTATAAACCTTTTACATGTGCTTAGGCTACGTTCGCCCAAATCCCATGCATCTCTTAATGGGGGCGGTCTACCTTGTCCTTAAAACCTAGTAACAGCCCTGGTTGAGCCTATAATGAAACCCATTTACCACTTACTGGCGGATTCAATCCAATAAATTACATGGCAAATAAAAGGGGAAAAAACACAAGTTCTATTGAACCCTTCAACACAGAGCGTGTCGGCGGTGACACGTTTACACATATAATCTTTGAAGCCTCATCACACTATAATTACGTAACCCCCATGCCGATGGCTGGTCGGCCTAAGTAAAACGGGAGATAATGTCATTCGAGTTTTATAGTTTTATTTCCCTCATAAATAAACAATAAAACGGATCATATGTTTATGTCCATATTTCCATAATTTCTTGTCCTTTTTTGAAACCTAAAGCACCACGAAAAACTACATATCTCAGGGGCTATTGTAAGGTCACGAAGGACTGACGTAATGTGAAAATTTTTAATAAATTGCCAAACAAAGTGACACCTAAGGAAAGGGAGGCGATGTAGCGAGCGACTGCCGGTTGGATTGAGCGAGCGACTTTGAAACGTGCGGAATGAATCAAAAATTAAATTTAGCGCAAGCTAGTGAATTATTTCATCAATTCGAGGAAGATGATGAGCCAAATTTGTTGTTTTCTTCGGATGAGTCAGCTCGGCGAGTGAGAAGTGACAGCAGCGAGCAAACTGCGGAAGAGTGGGCTGTGTGACGTAGTGTATGACGAGGCCCGTGTCTTGTTCAAGGGGTAACTGAGTGGCATGTCTGAAAATATTGAACCGAACTAGTTTATTGTCAATATTTTTGAAAATACTTTTTTCAATGTAATATTTGATTTTTTTACACCCACTATCTTTTCAATTTGTATATACAGGTCCTTCTAAAAAAAATAGCATATTGTGATAAAAAGTTCATTATTTTCTGTAATGTACCAGTCTATTGTCCTACTATTTTGCACTGTTGGTCTACTGTATATAACCTGGTTTGACCATAGTATGTGTAAAAGGCAAAAACCATAAGCGGAGTTTTAGGGGGGCCAGGCACCCCCCTGGTGACCAAAAAGTGTCATTGCATGTAATTGACTTTCCTATTTATGACTTAAAAATTAAACGTTTTCCAGTAAAATATTGTATATAAAAGTTGTAAAGCAATAAAACAAACAACAAAAATGAATTAAATAAACAAAAAGATATTTTTATAATTAGTCAAAATTTGTATGAGCCATATTCCTGATTTGTGTTATTATTGTAATTTTACTCCTTGCCATTAGGGGCTTTCAAACGTTTCTTTCCACTGAACTGGAGTCAGCCCCAGTACACTTAAAATGACAGCTAATCACAGGAGGGCAAAAAAGTTTTTGACCGTGGCTTCATGCATTGTGCTCTAAAGGAATGTACTCATTTTGTTTGTTCTGTTGTTAATACGTTTTTGAGTCTTTTGGTTTGTTACTTTTATTTGAATAAAGAGCATTTCAGTTAAGTTACAAGACTGCCAAAATAAACTATTGGATAAGAGAAATGGACTCGCTGTGTGTATGCATCGCTTCTTCAACTGCACTGGGCGCACATCACTGATCATGTGACTAGCACCTTAGACGGTCATTTGCTTTGCTTAGCCAAAACCACCCGAGGACCGAAGAGCCAAGATGGATATTAGCAATTTTTTCATACCTAAGCTTTCAAAAGCGACAACAACTACTGAGCAAAAACCAAGGATTGAAAATGTGGACCATGAACCACCAGAGAGCACTGCCAAAATTGTGAGCAGAGTTTCAATTTGCCACACTAAAGATACAAAATGTACAACAGTGCCACCACCGATGTCTTGCCAATGTAGACCCATCAATCAAAAATTTTATGCCCTGGCTGCAGGAGCGCGCACACACACACATTAGTTCTGAGTTATGTCGACTTAAACAATTAATCGAAGCCAGAAAAGAACCCTAAATTACAGTAATAAAAGTTATAGGTCACCTTACGAGTAAAACAGTAAAACTTTGCCTTTTTTATGTTCAATACGCATGTTATGTTGTATTACAGAATTTTTTTTTTTTTTTTTTTTGATGGATGGGCCATGTTTTAAAACCTCGTAGATAACTACATCACCAAAACATACTGTAGAAATCAAGCAAATCAGTGTAACACAGTGGCTCCACCAGGGGGATACAATTTTTGACGAGGGTAACTACATTGGCAGGACTCGGCGGGCTTATTATATTCAATGGATGACTACCTTGGCGAAAAGTGTAGCTGTCCTAAGCAGCCCGATTTAGAATTTCCCTCAAGAATGATGTGAAACAAAACAAAAAAAGCTAATTTTCAACTTATTATTATAAATATTTATTGTAAATTAATGTTATTGCTGACACTGCGTTTCGGGGTCGTCAACATGTTCCCCCCAAGTGAAACTCCGCCTATAGCACAAACGCCTACTGTATCAGTAATACGTCTTTTTTTTTTTTCTGTTGAATGCTTATCCTAACAGGTTGATTAAATATTATCAAGCTTTAAAATGGTTTCTCGAGCATGTTTGGTTGTCAATAGGACATCAACATAACAAATTTTGAGGAAAAATTTTGGAGATTTTTTTGTCTTCTTGGGTCCAGTGTTGATTATAATTGGTCAGTGAAGAAAACAACAGTTTGGACGTAAAGGTTATGGAGTCCTGTGAACATTTTTTTTTTTTTTTAATATAAAGGCAGCATCAAAGGCATGCAAATTTTGACAAAATAGGCTCGGATGTTAAATGGTTAAAAGGGGAAAAAACACAAGTTCCATTGATTTTAACAGGCCATATATGACGAGATGCAGTGTATTTGGAAGATGCTTTCAAAGACAAAACCAGTTAAAAAGTCACACACTTGAGAAGTTTCATTCTATACGTTCAGTATCATTACTATAATATATATATTGATACAACTACGCTGAGATAACAGTTGACAGTCTTACCTCCCGAGCTCTTTGCCAGGTAAAATCGTGAAATGGTCGGTGAAAGGTTCTTTCTTGATAGTCGTGGTAATATCGGTCAACAAACCACCAACGATGGAGCTCTGGTTCGGTTCGGCCGGCGGGATGTGCTGGTGTTTGGTCCCACTGACCGTCTCCACGGCACTTGGACATTCGGGGATCATGACGAAGTTCAAACGAAAACGTTATTATCAAAGAAGTTACGTTTTGTACACGCTTAACTGGCCGAATAAACAACGGACCGGACAAAAAGCACGTTAAATCTGCATTGAAGTGAAAACTATGAATAGGAATGAAAATTAAACAAAGTTTAGTCGAAAAAACGCATCGGAGCAGCTCATCGTGCCAAAGTTATCAGTCTGTGTTGGGCTTTCCATTTGTCAGCGGTTCACTAACGACTCTCCTCGGAGAGCTTGCAGTAACCATGGAAACTGTTTGATTGACAGGTTCACTAACCAATCGGAGAAAGCGAAGGAGGACGCACTAAATTCCAACAAATAGTGATGCATGAACAAGCGTTGTTTGCAAATACTGCAAAGTAAACTTGTTTTTGTCGACATATTTTTAAGATTAAAAATGCATTACAAAAAGTGAATATTGTATTTGATAGTATTTAGATTTAATCTTTGACATATTTAAATAAAGATGTTCTACTTTTGCAATAGATATAAAAATGCATAATACTGCTTGTCACTCAAGTCACTCATGTGACTTGAGGTTCCGGCCTCAGACCCCCAATTTGGCCAAATTTCAAAATTGTCCGATATGCATGGAAAGCTTAAAATCTCAATTTTCTGGGGGAAGAAAATTTTTGAACAGGGGGGCATTAAAAAAAAAAAAAAAATTTAAACAGCAAAACCCTATCTGGAGGTGAGAGCACGCGAGAGCAGAATTACAGGCGCCATGACTTTAACGATTATCGCGTACTTACCTTGTTTCGAACCAAAAACTCCATGTAGCATGTATCACCTAGTGTCAAGACACTGCTGTGAATTGCTACAGCTGGATTTTCGGGGGATTTTATGGGTGAAACATGGGAATTTAATATGTGTCGCGACTCAGAAATCGCAGACGTCAAGGAGTGGTCGAGATTTTCATTTTCATATATTTACCCTTTTAAACTTTTTTTTTTTTTTTTTTCTTCAATTGTTCTTTTTTTTTCATCGATTATTTATCATCTAACATATCGGAGAAAATGCGAAAGTAACAAAAATACAATTAAGCGATAGTTATGAGGTAGACATCCGTGACTTTTTTACAGACGCCATTTTTTTCATTGTGACTTAATTTGTTTAAAAGTTTAGAATACACGAGTGAATTTAAAAAAAATAATTTTGAACGAAATATAAGACATTAATTCATGATTCCAAGCTAAAAATGACAGACATTTTGAATAATAAATATAAATAATTACCTTGGTTTTATGGCTGGGTTACAACAAATGCGGTTGCGCTACATCTGTAAACGGGGGTTTTCAGGGTAAAACGGACAAATTAAAAATAGTTTGGGGGCTTAACGCGCCATGAATCTGCTATTGCAGCATACAGGCATATTGTTCTATCAAACGCAACAGTTGTTTTGGCTTAAAATACAGCAGTTTCTTTTACAGAGGGGTGCAAGAGCAGAAACAGCTTTTTTGGTCTTGTCTGTGTTTTCCGCCATATATAAAACAAGGGCATAGGTTTGGTCTTAACATTGGTAGGGATGAAAAAACGGCATAACCTGCATGTACAATTGTCAATTTCTGCTGGGGACGGGACTTTAATATGACCAAACAGATTGGGTGAACAGAGATCAGGGGCACATTTCTCACGAATATGAACCTAATAAATTGATAAGCTAAATGATCAATGCAAAATAAATCCGTGTACGAATTCAGGTGATGCACCATTCGATTCAAACCTTTGTTCTCAAAAACTAATAAAGGAACATTTTGAAAATTTCCAGAATCCATTAAATGCCGGGATTTTATCAGAAAATTAAAATTAAATTGCAATTTGAACAAAACTAAAATTATATTAACATACACAATAAATACAAACTTGTTGATGATCTGTAAACTATCCAGGAATGCAAACAAAAAATTGTCAGCATATTTCATCACACTCATGCATCACAAAGGCAGTGTGCTCCTTAATGTGTCACAAAGAACAACTGAGAACACAAACATGTCACAAAGAACAACTGATAACAAAAACATGACTGAAGAAGAAGAACATTCAGTGTCAGGTCGTTAGCGACTCAGCACACTCCTGCATGTCGACTGTCCATTACGGTTTGACCTCATTGTTTTCTTTGCCTGCCAAAATCAATAAAATTATGTATTCGCGATACACATCTGGTTCCTCTGTCTCGTACCTGACATAAGACCACTCAACATTGTCTAAATAAATAAATTAAATATAACGAAAAACGCTTCTTAGTCATGGTATAAAAAAAAATAATAATAATAAATAAAAAATGGAGCCTTCCTTCAGGTAAAAAACTACTGTACTGCTTTTGTTGAAAAAGCACAGCTAACTCAACAAAAAATGAAGACTTTTTAGCTTGATTATGATAATGAAAAATATCGTATAGGCTGCAAACAAGAATATTTTTAAGAAAATAATGTAGAAAATAAATAACTTGCATTTATTTAAAATGTATTTATCAGCCAATTAAATGTGCATTTGAGGGGAAAAAATGGACAGGCACATTCAGCAAATGAAAAGGAGTAGATTTTAGCATGGCAAAAATAACTCACTTAATAATGGTAGGGTCAATTCTGTCCTTACAACATTTGGGAAAACAATCTAAATTACCTATATACAGTGCCTTGCAAAAGTATTCGGCCCCCTTGAATCTTGCAACCTTTCGCCACATTTCAGGCTTCAAACATAAAGATATGAAATTTTATTTTTTTGTCAAGAATCAACAACAAGTGGGACACAATCGTGAAGTGGAATAACATTTATTGGATAATTTAAACTTTTTTAACAAATAAAAAACTGAAAAGTGGGGCGTGCAATATTATTCGGCCCCTTTACTTTCAGTGCAGCAAACTCACTCCAGAAGTTCAGTGAGGATCTCTGAATGATCCAATGTTGTCCTAAATGACCGATGATGATAAATAGAATCCACCTGTGTGTAATCAAGTCTCCGTATAAATGCACCTGCTCTGTGATAGTCTCAGGGTTCTGTTTAAAGTGCAGAGAGCATTATGAAAACCAAGGAACACACCAGGCAGGTCCGAGATACTGTTGTGGAGAAGTTTAAAGCCGGATTTGGATACAAAAAGATTTCCCAAGCTTTAAACATCTCAAGGAGCACTGTGCAAGCCATCATATTGAAATGGAAGGAGATATCCATAAAAAGTCTCGTTTAAAGTTTGCCACAAGCCACCTGGGAAACGCACCAAACATGTGGAAGAAGGTGCTCTGGTCAGATGAAACCAAAATTGAACTTTTTGGCCACAATGCAAAACGATATGTTTGGCGTAAAAGCAACACAGCTCATCACCCTGAACACACCATCCCCACTGTCAAACATGGTGGTGGCAGCATCATGGTTTGGGCCTGCTTTTCTTCAGCAGGGACAGGGAAGATGGATGCAGCCAAATACAGGAACATTCTGGAAGAAAACCTGTTGGTATCTGCACAAGACCTGAGACTGGGACGGAGATTTATCTTCCAACAGGACAATGATCCAAAACATAAAGCCAAATCTACAATGGAATGGTTCAAAAATAAACGTATCCAGGTGTTAGAATGGCCAAGTCAAAGTCCAGACCTGAATCCAATCGAGAATCTGTGGAAAGAGCTGAAGACTGCTGTTCACAAACACTCTCCATCCAACCTCACTGAGCTCGAGCTGTTTTGCAAGGAAGAATGGGCAAGAATGTCAGTTTCTCGATGTGCAAAACTGATAGAAACATACCCCAAGCGACTTGCAGCTGTAATTGGAGCAAAAGGTGGCGCTACAAAATATTAACGCAAGGGGGCTGAATAATATTGCATGCCCCACTTTTCAGTTTTTTATTTGTTAAAAAAGTTTAAATTATCCAATAAATTTTGTTCCACTTCACGATTGTGTCCCACTTGTTGTTGATTCTTGACAAAAAATTAAAATTTTATATCTTTATGTTTGAAGCCTGAAATGTGGCGAAAGGTTGCAAGGTTCAAGGGGGCCGAAAACTTTTGCAAGGCACTGTAACTGAACACAATATATAAAGCAAATAAGGTTGCTTAAAAGTTGGTGTGGAAAATCTGAGCATCCTGAAAAGTTGGTAGTGTTATGCCCCTATCGTCCCCATGCAAACCTGCGCCCTTGATATAAAAGAATATGAAGGCGTATTTTCTTTCCATTAAAAAACTGACTACACAATGAAATACAATAGCACTATTTGGTCATCTGATTGTTTTTATATATTTCCTGTAAAATATGCGTTATGTTCACTTTGTTCTGCATTTCTTTTAATTTACTGTCACTTTTTCAGAATCAAATACACTGACAGTAAACATGAAACAAGTAGTTTGGTAAGGCAACATATTGTGACCCAAAAAGAATGGAAAACACTAGAACAGTATGATTTGTGAAGCCTACAGAGTCCTCTTGCAAAGATTAAAACTGCAAAAGTCACCTAGAACAGAAAACACAAACTATATCGTTAGTTCATTGCATAATGCCCATTTTAAGTGCATGTAAACAATACAAAATTAGACACAATGTAAATGAACGACCATTATTTTTATATCTTTATTTTAACTTTGGATAGAACAGTGGTGTTCCACCGCATTAGATTCATTTACATCTTCACATCTGTAATTGCAATGTTTTTTAGTCTTTCAGTCCTGATGTTTTAGGCAAATGTGGAAAGACCTTTAAATATAGTAAAGAAAGCAAGGCACAGACTAACCATGTTGGCATGAACAAACACAAAACATTCAGTAATAACAAAAATGACATTATACAATACAATAATATGTGTAGGAGCCAGGTGAGGTTTCCTGTAATGGAGAATAGAAACTTTTACACAACAGTGACACTTGAACTATTCACACAAAGTCATCATTTTGTGATAAATACGGTCCATCTCAAAGTTAGATTTCAGTCGTAATATTCATGTGGGATTTTTTTTTTTTCACATTCATTCTATAAAATGATTTTATGCCCATAATTTTACGACTCCCATTCTATAATAAAGCTTGACTGTATTCTCAAAACAATGTGACTTTATTCTCAAATGTGAAAAAAAAAATCACAATTTTAATTTCTTCCTCCCATAGTAACCCTAATATTCCTTTGTACCCTGATCTAATCTGCCTAGTACAGTAATACTGTTAAAGACTGGGACTTATGTGCTGTACAGGCAGTTAGGTGAAGCAAATAGATATAAACACAAATGTCGTCATGCACAAAAACAACTCTTTAAATACATGGCACACGTGATACATTTTTCATATACTTATCAAATATAGAGAACTTTCTGAACAAAAAATATTGCAATAGTAATACTTCAAAAGACAATATGCAAAGCATATAGTGGAAATCTTCTCCACCCTGAAAGGACTATAGGTAGTGAGAAGCTGATTGTCTGGTTATTAGATGGCTTCTATATTATACTTTAAATTTACAAACAGGTGAAATCCCTTTTAATACTTAAGAGCTACTGGCCTGACACAAAATGGGATGGAGAGTGAGCATAAAGTGATTTGGGCATTTATCCGATACATTGAATAAATAATGCTCAAATGGCTTTATGGAAAGAATTTGTCTAATATTCTTGATATCCATTTTACGATCATACTAGTACATGGACGTCAAACTGGATATGAAGAATGTTGAAAATGTTTCCACACAAGAACATACAGTATGCATTTACAATCCTACTGTTTAACCCTCATTTGGCACACATCAATAAAACCATGATATTGTATGGCGTCGATTTTTTTTTTCATTTTACAAACCATAGTCCAAGATGGTGTCTTCCTAATTTTACAAACCTTCATATTCCCAAACAAAAGTCACATATCATCACATGCTAATGCCCATCCCCCTACTTCAACATATTACTTGGCACATGGATGCAATAAGATTGCATCAAAAGAGTACACGTATACTACAAAAGGCTTTGGCCTGCCTACAAATATTAACGAATAACAGAGGATGGATTAGAAACTAAAGAATGGGTGAATTCACAAATGGTGACACATGGAACCCAATAATAATCACAACAGTAATACAGGCTCATGTAATAAGACAACTTTTCTTGTGTTTTTAATCATTAAAAACAAGATGGCACAAAACAACATCACCCTGTTCAGATACTCCTAAATCTATATGTAATACCGTATACATACAAAGCATATGCTCTTTGGAATTATCATTGTGGGTGTGCCAAGATTTTTATACAAAGGCTCGGATCATTAGACAAAAAAAAAAAAAAAGAAAACACCTGAACCTGAAGACATCCAAAGGATGTGCAAAGCCACACTACACATAAAACTAACTAAAGGGTCACTTTTGTGTTTTGTATAAAAGTACAAACAAGCTGAATAAACTCACTTTTGACTTGCAATCTTGAAAGGCACTAATCATCCATCACCTTCTTTTTTGCCTTCGACATATGGTTTTATAACCTCCTACGGATTGGGTGATTTGTCATCCGCACATCTTTTTTAGATTGTCTTTGGTAATAAAAAGGAAGCAATGTGTGAAGGATGTTCACACTAAACTAAAGATATCCAAAATATCAATTAAATCCTTTTTTTCTACCACGTGGTCACAAGGAAAGTTTTTACTTCACCCTGCACATACCGGCTGCATGAAAGTGAGCTATGTGAACTACTACAACACCAATAGCATCTCTAACACTGTTGAGGCTTGTTGTTTAAATGCTAATTGAGGTATACCTCACATTTTGATTGATAGCTGGCTCTATACAATAAAAATCTGGATGTATTTTAACACCAACGACCAAGTATGAGTTTTTTTCCATACACACTTGCATACACATACACAAAGGCTGAAATAGAACATAATAGCTAAAACAATACTGACAAAACACATTTTAGAGAAGAGCTTGGTTGCTGGGATTTAACACTGATCGTTTTAAGCCAGGTGCTTCAAAAATGCACACGTACAATGTACTCATGAGCACACCATATTGTAGAACATAAAGTGAGGAAGTCATCGACTTATAATACTGTATTTACAAAGCTTTTCATAGTAATAGCTTTTCCACCTTGATTGTTTGACACGCTGGTGAGTCAATCATGATTGTCAAGAGGCACCGCCATGGCTTCCTTTTGCAAGACTGTTATACAAGTGATTAGAATAGGAGGGAATACTGAGTATTTACAGCTGTTGGGGGCTCGAGGCTGCAGCTATAAACAGACCCAGTAGAAGGCACAGGATAGGGTGCAAGGGCAATAGAGTTCCTCCGGATGAATTGACGGAAGATGTCTTAGTCTCGGAGGCAACAAGAGCAGAGAGGGGTACGTGGGAAACGAGTGTTGGACTGGCGTAGTTTATGAGGGAATCTATCTTCTCAGCTTCTTTACTGCAGGCTTCAATCTGGAAATACACAGGCAAAATTTAAAATTAACAAATGGTTACCAGAAAACGTGTAAAGGGAGTATGACTAATTTTAGTATTAAGTGAAGTTCTGCATTTTTTTTTTTAAACACTGGAATTCCGAGTTTTTTGGGCTATAAAGCAATAGCAGAAAGGTGTCAAATGACCCCGATACCAAACTAACTACTGGGCTTTGTCAAACAATAGACCACTCAAAAAAGCAATCAAGCAGGCCACTCCCCTACACACTCCTGTTGAGTCGCTGCCTAGGTGTGAAGGGGGGGTTTCACTCTGGATAGCGGCAATTAGCATCTTTAATATAAGAGAGACGGTTGGACTTCTTGGTGGGTCTTGCAAAGGAATTGGCTCACTCTCATCTGGGCGCGAAGAAGGCGCATAATTAAAAATTGCTTTGGCAAATACCTCCAACAAAGTGTCATATGTCACCACATTAAAAATGTTTTTTTATTACACCGTCACTTTGTACAGTAGGCAAACTGCAGCTTTTGGAAGATGTAAAAAGGTTGTCCGCCCGATTGCCTGCCTCAGCGGTCCACTGTCTGACAAGCCACAACTGTTTCGTCCAACTGGACAAGCCTATTCGAAGGGGGAGAGAAAATGACCTCTAAAGGTTTTCATTGCCTCAGACAACCATCCAATGGCACCTTTCTATTTCCATACAGTTTACACACAGTATATATGAGACATACTGTAAGTCTGACCACAGTATGCTTCCGTGCATGGTTTTGAGAAAAAAAAAAAAAAAGAGAACCTGACTAGTATGTTCCATTTGGTTTACACAGAGGATAAAACTGGAAGAGTTAAAAGGACAAGTAAACACTTAAAAAGAAAAGTCACATCCTGTCAGTAGTTTGGTCTATTTTATAGTGGCTTTTTCACCACAACCTGTCTTCTGGGCTTGAAAGTGACAAAAGGCCAGCTAGAATAATGATTTAATGCTTACAATAAAGTCAAATGCGAATTAAACCAATGCTGTGTTTAAGTGTGTGTGTGCTACCTGCAGGGAAGTTGGGTGCTCATCCACAGGAGCAATGAGAATCACCAGCTCGTGGTCAATACTGAGGTAGCCAAAGACATCACACTGCGGGACGGACACGTGAAGTCGCAGGATTTGAAGGACGTCATGGACAGACACTGGCTGGTTCCTGTTTAACTGTCAAAACAAGGACAAACAACACTCTGAACATACTGAAGTGAGAAAACAAAAAAAACCTAGAATTATGTTTTTATGATTGAGCCCTGCTGTGAACGCAGATATCGAATAGATGCCCCCTAAAGGAGATTTAATAAGATTCCAGAAGATGGCAGCAGTCTAAAGAAAGTGGATCAAAACTCCTGCTTTCAGTGTATTCAAAGTCATGAACCAATTTTACATAGTTTAATTATCCAACATAAACACACCATCTCCACATGAGGCTCATAAATACAAATTAGCGACAGTGCTTTACATAAACAGTTGAGACATTAAAAGAACCATTCGGAATTTTGACACAAAAAAGCAACGGATGACAGACGCTGCATCTGAAGTAAAACATAACCATACTTTGTGCTTCTTTATTGGCTGTGCACAAGGTGCCTTCAATGTGAAAAAAAGGCCGACCTCCCTTCCAAAATATAAAAATCTTCATATATGAAAGACGCGAGTCACTACAATGAGGTCCAAACAAATGATTTTCATTTCCACAAAATTTGAGGATGTGTGAAGACAATATTAAAAATATACACTGCAGATCTCAGAGTTGATAGTCAGATTTCTAGCTGGCAAGACTGTAGGATTTCATCAGTAGATGGCTAGATTACAGCAAGTATAAGGAGACAGTAAATGAAAAAATGTGAAATTGAGGTGCATCCAAACCTTTGAGAAAGTGTTCATTTGTTCTTTGTTCCAGAGCACCTGCAACATACTGGCACAGATTGGACAGCAGGCCCCTGGGAAATGATAAGTATATGAAGATATCCATTATTATTTCGAAATCACTGCAAAATCCCTACATAAAGAACCAGCTGCTGTGCTGTAGTGCGCCCAAAACAATGATAATGTATTGTTTTTTCATTAATTTGGAAGAAAATCACTCTTGAGTGTGAAAGATTAAAATGATTGACCTGGGGGTGTGACAGGCTTGCAGCCCGAAGGTGACAATTGTGGACAAGATACAAGACTGCAAGCGGAGTCGGCTGCCGTTCCTGACGTGGCTCCCACAGCTTGACAGTGTCCCTCATAGTCGATAGCCACTCGGTCCGAGTAGGCCTCACACACCGTATTATAGGTCTCGCCGTTTTGGCCACAAACTTGCTGCCGACTCTTGCAGGATTCCTGAAACGAGATACCTCAACTTAGGCAGAATGTAATGTTACGTCAATTGACCTAACAATTGATTACGCTTGGAAAATTAGTATTTAAAGTTTAGGCTTTTCAAAACATAATAATTGTTAATTATAATGAGGCATTTAATTAGTACTGACTTATAGTACCTAACACAAATGAGCATTATCCTCATGTAAGGGCATGTTTATACAACTGTTGTATGAATTATATGTAGTAAATGCGATTAAATGGATATGCCGCGTTGCTGCTTTCTATTTTTCTCCAACCCAATTTTTCACATTGACAAACCAAGTACAGTGGTACCTCTACATACGAAGTTAATCCGTTCCAGGACTTTGTTTGTAAGTCGAAATGGTCGTATGTCGAGCAGGATTTTCCCATAAGAATACATTATAATGCCATTAATTTGTTCCACAGCCCGAAAACCTACACTAAATCCTTAATAATGCTCGTACTATTACAAATGGGAATTACACATAGCAAAACAAATAAATTATAAATAAAAATCGGAAATATAATAATAATTCTTGTAATAATGTAGCGAATCAGGATCTAATGTGGCGAACGTATTTTGCGTGCTGTGCCTGAACGCACCGCGTGGCTGACATGACAGAGTGAGAAAGGTGCGGTAGAGATTTTACTTTCTCTTTTAATGTTTTGTTGTTGGCGTCAACTGTGGCAGACAGTAGCCGTGTTGTGATACACAAGTTCTGAAATAAATGATTAAAAACCTGACTAAGCTGGCGATTTCTTTGTCACCTTAACTTATAAAGACTGGCGAATGGAGGTTGGAGGAGGAAAGTCGAGATTGTAGACATTCTACGGTCGAGCCAGTTCACGGACGCGCACACCACGCTCATATTTTTCTATCGTTTGTTTCCATCTTCATTTCAATGTTACGCGTGTAATAAATCGTCATATTTCGATCATGCCGTCCGATGTAGAAACAAATGGCGAGTCAAATTTAACATCGGATGTCGAAAAGAACGTGTGTCGAAGAAATGGTATGTCGAGGTACCACTGTACTGTAAATGCAAAACGGTGTTGTCAGTCTTTTACATGTGTCGTCAAAAATTAGCACACCATTTGATAAAAAGAACGTCATGCCAACAGACAAACATGGTGGTGACAATGTGATCTCTGGGGGTGCTTTGCTTCTGCAGGACCTGGATGACTTGCTATGATTCATATAATTGCAAAAAAAAATAATAATAATAATTATGTTTTACAAAGTAATCAGTAAAATTTCAGTTTGAAGTTAAATACTAGTTAAATTTGAAGAAAAGCCCAGTCCCAACTCATAGACAACATCTAGATCCCAGCAGATAATCATCTCAACTGACTTTGGGAAGCACCAGACAACCATTTTAAAGAGTGTTACGAGCACAAGGAGAAAAGTCTGTGATTCTTTCCTCACCTGACAGTGGCCCATATAGGCAAGAGTTTTCCCTGCTTGCTGGAGCTGACACAGACTAGCGTGAATGACACCGTCGGTATCGCAGACGGGCTCCAGACTGTTTTTGTCGCAGGCCATCTGACGGCCCACGCATTCGTACTGCAAGCAGTCCGACACGTCACTCAGGCAAACTTGATATTTTGGGATACACCTAGAAACACACAGGTTGAATTCGAAATCAGGAATGCCAAGATCTAGAATTTTTAACAAATAATTCAGCTGGCAACTGCGCCTACATTTATGATTCCATAAATTTTAATCAGATGTTTTTATAAACCTACTGTTTCCTAAAAACCTGCATATAGAACCCACATGCTGGTATTAGTACGCATTTTCTTCGGTGAAAACATTTTTGTAATACAGCATAATTTTAGCTCCTATGGCAACATGCAAAGAATACTTGCTGCACAACAAAAGAAACCAGCGGCAAATTTATGAGCAAATGAGAGGCGTTTTATTTTGTGTGTGCGCAGTGTTTACACTCAAAGTAAAAAAAAAAATGCTTAGAGCAGCGCGTGCTTGTGTATATTTGTGAGTTTCCTCAATCAAATCCACTCATCACTGCATGCATATTCCTTTGATCGGTTTGCCAGGAAAAAAGATTTAAGGGATTTTTTCTGGGGGATCACAGACATCATGGGGTGTGAATGAAAGTGGTAAACCGGCATGAGGGTGTGTAAGTTTGTATAAAGAATGTTTTCCAGACCACATCGATGGTTAAAGTGAAAATCCTCAGCTTTGAGCTGTGTGGACAACTTAACTCCACAACAACAATTTTATGATTCCAGTTAGTTTTTTTATTTTATGTAATTATGGTGCATTTTAATCCTGGCAACACATTACAATCAAGGAAGATTTCTTACAAATTATAAAAAATAATAAATTTATTACTAGATAGTTCTGTCTGTTCTAAAGCTTGAAACGCATATTGCAACATTGATGTTACAGTGGCTATTAATGGAACTTTAAAAGTAGCACAACAAAAAGTGAAAATTGTAACACTCGCAGGGCCCTGGGCATAAAGCGAGCTATACGGTTCCCTAGTATGCCATCTAGTGGTGGGGGCGCCAAATTGTTTTCTTTCTTTCTTTTCTTTTATTTCTTTATTTTCCCTTCAGGCATGACAAATCCAACAACATACAGCATTTATATTGGGGATAAAATAAATACAGGTAGTCCCCGGGTTAGGAACGTCTTCCTTTCCTATGCTGGCAACGGAATTAACCCTTTAAGTACCCCAAAATATCCCCTAAACCTCAAAATAACTACCCAAAAACATGTATTATACGTCATTGTACGTCATAGTCTCAAGTCCTAGCTAGACAGCGGGCTAAACTGCAATATTTCCCCTCTCTCTCTCACTCGACTGCACGACTTCTACGTGGGAGCAAATGCACTCTTCGTATGCACAAATACGTTCTTCTTTGTGTGCACGTGCACTCTTAGTCACGTGCGGCAGTACTACCTGCGCTACGCTTCCTGCGCCAAAATAAAAGCATGCGTCACAAAACAACGTTGGTAATTCAGTTACCTGAATGTAAGAGTAATTAGTTACTTGGCAAACTAACTAGTGATAATTTTCATTTTTTTTTCTAACATAAAAAAAAAAAAACAGGTCACACAATGTGAAGTTTAAAGGGTTTTTGGGACCATTGGGCCTAGCCCAATTCTTTACCCTCCAGTCACAGGGGTATTGTGATAACTATATAGTAACGTTTGCTATGTGTAAAAGTCATTTACTGTTGTGAATCAACCGTTAAAGTTGTTAAAATTGCTCCCATTATTGCATTAGTTCCCTTCTGTCTACTTTCAACATGTGTAAGTTTTAAAACTGTTTCATCATTTAAAGATAGATTTAAGTCAAGATTTTGCCGATTTAGGAGCATTTTAGATAATAAAGTTACTTAGGTTTGATAGGAAGGTTGTCTACGACAGAGCCTTCCTGAGAGGTCTACTGCTTTAAGATGGCGGCTGTTTACACATGTAGTCCTTAAAACATATTGCCAATGCAGCCGTGTCTGTCATTTGCATCTAGTCCTATAATATGTGATTGGAGTCTATCTCTCTCACTTTTTTTTATTCAACCAACTTAGTAACGCATAGTAATGCACGCCTTTCCTGCCTTAGTAACGGTAACGGCGTTGCCAAGATGAGAAAAGTAATTAATTACATTACTCACTACTGAAAAAAATAACACCGTTATATTCTAACGCCGTTATTAACAGCACTGGGTACAATGAGGTACTGTTTATGCGACTTAAAAAAAAAAAAAAATAGACAGGAGATGAAATGTCATACGGTTGCTTACAGTATGTAAGCAGATACACTTCATGAAAAAGGAAAAATATTGGCAGGTGATTAGATCAAACGTCATTCTGTCACGTCATGGGGGAGTTGTGTCACGTCATTTCCTGTTTTATTTTGAAGGCTTCACCCTCCTTGCGTCTGTACACTTGCCCTTCCTCTTGTCACCTAATCACCTATTGTTTCCACCTGTTGCCCATTACCTTGTGTATAAATAGTCTGCATCTCCCGTTTGGTGCCAAATTGTCTTACTGCCCATGTTAGTCATGTCGGCACTGGTTTCACAGCAATCATAGTTGTCTAGATTTTACTTTTGATCATAGTTATCTTGGCTTTTTCCTCCAGTTGGAGCGTTTTATGTTTGTAATCTTCCTCCTTCTGGAGTGCTTTTTGTTTGAGTTTTTGATCGAGATTGTCCTGACTCATTCCTCCGTTTGGAGCGCTTTTTGTTGGTATTTTTCCTCATCCCCGCATGCTAGCGGAAGAACCTCTGTTTTCTCAATAAAAGTTTTTGCCTGAAAGTCCGCAGCTGAGCCCGCCTCGTCATCTCGGCCTGACACATTCAAACTCACTGTTTCAAAACAAAACTAAAATCAGCAATTAGCAATTAATGAAACAACTGGAACACTAACTAACTAAATAAAAAAATAGCATAGAACATGAAGTAGTGCTGCAGCGATTATTCGATCAATTCGATTAGAAAAAAGATTAGAATTAAATTTTGCTGGTTCAAGTATTTGTCTAATTAAATTGGCATTGTAATGGTTTGTTTCGAAAGCGTTTGCATTTAGTTTTATTGATTTGGCTGGCTACACTGCCTTCTAGTGGCAACAGTGAATAAAACATAACTCATTTCACATGGCTGAATCCAGCTGCTCCCTGTTAAGACCAACATTAGCTAAGTTTTTGTTTGAGCTAATGTTTTTCATGCATTTGTAATTTAGTTTATAGGTATGTTTAGCTTTCTTTTGCGAATGTGTTTGAACCATTTGTTAATCAAATCAAATTTATTTCTCTAGCCCTTTACAAAAACCCGAAAGGTCCACAAAGTGCTTTACAACAATGATATAGTTCATAATAAATAAAGAGCATTGAAAAAAAAGAAAAATTAGCATTTTATAGCATTTAAGCTAGCGGACTTTTGCTATGGAAGTTAGCCAATTGTCCTTTTGTTGTACTCAGATCCTCATTCATTTTTTATACCATTTGAGGCTCAGCTAAGGTGTTTTTATTTTTTTATGTTCCTTATCCGATTACTCCATTATTCAAACTAACTATTTCATTGATTAATTGACTGCTAAAAAAAATTGATATCTACAGCCCTAACATGAAGTTTAAATGTTATCTACATCTGTAGTGCTGCAATGCATGCTGGGAGATGTGAGGCATGTTGTGCGACAACAGTGTTGACAGCAGGGGGCAGCAGAGGTTGTTTCTCTCCCCCAAGGAAGGTGACAGGTTCCGTTGAGCAGTGATGGCCAAATGAAGCTTCTTGAAGCAATGAAGCTTTGCAGCCAAGGGATTCAAAGCTTCATGATGGTTCATTTGCTCTATGGCCCTATCAAGTGGCCATAAAGCTCAAGAGGCAAATAGTGTTGAGAATTCTATGGCTATTTGTTGAAGAAAATTATATGAATGTACTTTTGTTACTGTATAAACACAATGCAACAAGTGCTATAAGGATAAGCTATTGCTTCTAAATATAATAGCAAATTATTTTTGACAACATATAAAATACTTAAATTTGTGTTGTTTTTTTTTTTGGGGGGGGGCTCCTAGCTACATATTGCCTAGTGTCCAGGGCCGAGCCTGACCACTTGCATCAAACATGCTGCATGCCTAGCCCACATGAAACCCGAAAAATATTGAGCGGAAAAAGCCATAGATGTCTTAAATAACAGGTTTGTCTAAAATTTTGAGGTTTTCTCTATTTGTCAGTGTCATGAGTTGCGGACTTTTAGCTCGGAATAGACGGCAGCTGTACCGACCTCTGGTTTCTCTGGCATGGTTTACTGGCACAGGGGTTAGTTAAACGGCACTGGCCAAACACAAACTGATGGTCCTTGAAACCCACACAGCGAGCCACACAGGCACTTGGGTATGTGCGGCCGTTGGAAGCGCACACTGGGATGAAGTGGTCTGGACAGTTACATGGAAGACCTGAGGAAAGGCAAGAAATGAGTTAGCCTTGACTGGAAATTGTAGATTGAGTCAATGCTATTATTAGATTAGCTATTACAATTAAAATTTGGGAATTAATGAGTGCCTGTGTAGAGTTTGCAAATTCATCCTGCACTTGCTTAGGTGATCATCAAGTACTCTGTCCTGCTCCTGCGTTCAGGGTTTGGTCAAATTACTTGCTTTCTAAATTTATGCTTTGGCAAAATGTGCTCCTAGCTGTCTGAATAGATCATTTCAAGTCAAGGCATGGTTTGTCTTCCCAGTTGCAAGTATATTTACAGATTGAGGGGTGTAGTTGACCACAACAAAATGATGGACAAAATGCTAACATACTTTTCCTAGAGGAGAACATTTTTGTTTTGTCTTTTAGTGTGGATGGATATTACGATAAAAAAATTACACATTGATCCTGTCTACCCAAGAATGTGAGTTGAAGATGATGAGTTTGACGATAAAATCTGATCTTGGAATGTCTTCTTGTATTTACAACAAGGTCTTGATGAGCTTGGAGTTTTTATTAAACATCTCGATAGTTAGTAGAATTGTGTCCACAATGAACTGGGAAACACGCGAGACCAGATATACATCTTGAGTCAGTATTTTGAATAGAACAACTGGCTAGACATCAACCAAACCCATCCTGAATGTTTATGACTGTGGATATTAGAGTACCTAATGTAAACTTAAAAGCAGATGGCGAACAAATAAACTCAACAGAGAAATCAAACGCAGATTTAAACTTCAATGAGCGGGATGATGACAGATGTAGAACGATTTGTATGATTAAACATCTAAACACCCTCTTGTACAAGCAGACAGACCAGTAAAATGTAGACGATCTTCATCTGAGCTTTCAATGGTGAGACATTCTCTGTCAGAACAGATAGGGTGGCCAGCAAAGCAGAAGCAGGTGTCACAGTCAACCTTGAAAGATACCCCGTGATCTGGTGAAGACAGAAAACGAATCACACACACAGACTACTTGAAAAATTGAAGAGCACATATTATCACAATGGCATATCATAGACTTTATAATTGTATTGACGGGACACATTCCACAAACACTGCACCACGCCTTCAAGTAGGGGGCCGATCTACACTCCGCTTCAGTTGGTCAAAGTCGAATTCTCAAACACATGCAACGATCCAACGTCGGATTTAGGTTGAAAAAGTACGAAAGCTGTATCGCACACAAACAGGAAGGATTGTCTCAGAACTGATTTGTTCAACGATTCAAGGTAATTATTATATGTTTCATGCCATGCATGCATTTTGAAACGTTGTGAAAAAAATCACTGGATAAATTTGCCGCTACGTGGCGTCATAGTTCGCAATTTTTGCGTATTTGCGTAAAATAAATGCTAACTGTTCATTTTTTTTTTTGCTTTTAACCAAGAATCGAGGCTTTTTTACGTCCATATCTATAAAGAATTCAAGGATTTAAGCATTTATTATTTTATTCACAAGAATTTTCAACGGGAAAAGCTCTTTTTTTTTTTTTTTCATAAGATGGCCACTACATTTGCTTACTGACTTGCATCATAATTCGCAATATTTACGTAAAATAAATGCTAACTGTAGGGTTTTTTTTTTTTTTTTTTTGCTTTTAACCAAGAATCGATACTGGTTTACGTTTCCAAGAATTTTCATTGGCAAAAGCTCTGTTTATATAAGGCGGCCTCCACCTACATTTACTAACAGACTAGCATTGTACATCGACATATTTACGTAAAATAAATGCTAACTGCTAACTGTTTTGTTTGCTTTTTACCAAGAATTGCGACTGTTTTACGTCCATATCTATCAAGAATTCAGGGATTTAAGCATTTATTCACAATAATTTTCAACGGAAAAAGCTCTTTGTCTGTGATTCCACTCTGTCAGCTTGCATGGCCACGCCAACAATGCAGGCCCCCTATTAATTGCCCCAGCGCCCCATGTTCCGTCAGTATATTATGAATTCTATGGGCACATATAGTACCATAAAACATAGAAATAACAATGAAAATTATTTGAATTAGAATTGTTAAGAGAAAAAAATGTTGGGATTGGACTGGACTTCTTTTTCTTGAATTGATTGTCCGATTGTGATAAACCACGAATGCGTAATAAAGATCAAATGGCATGTATTATAACGTAGAGATGTTTGTTCAACATTTAACAGTAGAAGATTTGTGACATGAGAAAAGGCTGACAGGAATTTTAAACCAAACATCAAACTTAAACAATGACTGGCATACAAGAACAAAATATAAGAATGTTAAACCTTTGTTAGAAACCACAACATGGCCACAGACATGCTGCTCTAAAAAAACATATATTTTACCATGATAGTATTACGGAACACTATTTTGATGGCAAACAATAGAAAACCACTCATTACTACTTTCAATTCCCAACAAGCCATGCCCATTTGACTAAAATTAAATAGGTCTACTCTCGAATTGCTCATGGAGGTCTGGTTTTGCCCTACAGCAGCAGTCCCTAGCCAGTATATATAAAACACTCTTTTGGGGTTATTGTCTTCCATTATCCCCTCATTAGACAAGCACCTTGAACAGAAATGCCAACTACAAGTACAGTAATTACAACAAACTTTGTCACACTTACTCCTCTTTTGTCCTCCCACAAGGCAAGACTTAGTGGTATCCACACAAGGCATCTCCACGCAGTTCTCCAGGCGTCCACTGGGACCACAAGTGCAGACCTCATAGCACCCAGCCGGACCGGTGCGAGTCGGCACCTGTAAACGAGCGTCCTGCTGCACCAAAAAATCGGACGCCTCGCCGAGTTTACACCCTGGTAAAGACAACTAATTTATAAAAACACCGTTCTGACAAGTATGCCAATTATTAATATAAGTGTGTCTACCTGGCACACAGAGGAATGGCTGACAGTTGAGGTCATAAAGGCAACCTTTTCTGTTCACCTGGCATAAGTGGTTGCTTGGGCACGGGTTAGGGTTGCATGGATGGATGACCTCTTCAACAACACTGTTTCCCAGAGAACTAGGGGCTGATGGAGCAAACACATTTACATTAAACTGCCCTTCTGTTTAGTCGTTGTAAACATTAGAATTCATTTTCTCTGTTGGCTTTTCAGATCAGACCCATAGAGGGTGTTTTCCCTGTACTGTGACCTTTTTCACTCACTGAGGTATCTGTGGAGGGGGATGCAGCGTTCAGGGTCATCAATGGGTGACAGCAGCTCACATATCCCCTCAGGAGTTTGTCCCTCGTGGAAACGTTTTCTGTCCCCACATTGGGTCAGGATTTCTAAACAATCTGACCTAAACCAACAAAAAATAGAATCATTAGAACATTCAAAATTTAAGTACTCTATAAACAAGTTAATGTACTATTCTTGTAAGGCTGTAGTAAGATTTAATTTTGGGGATAGTTTCAACAAGTACAGTATACATTTACAGTAATGATTACTTGTACAGTCACTGTCACAGCCCATTTACTACTACTAATGTATACTAAGGATATGACACCATATCAAAAAGGCGATATACAGTGGGGCAAATAAGTATTTAGTCAACCACTAATTGTGCAAGTTCTCCCACTTGAAAATATTAGAGAGGCCTGTAATTGTCAACATGGGTAAACCTCAACGATGAGAGACAGAATGTGGAAAAAAAACAGAAAATCACATTGTTTGATTTTTAAAGAATTTATTTGCAAATCATGGTGGAAAATAAGTATTTGGTCAATACCAAAAGTTCATCTCAATACTTTGTTATGTACACTTTGTTGGCAATAACAGAGTCCAAACGTTTTCTGTAACTCTTCACAAGCTTTTTACACATTGTTGCTGGTATTTTGGTCCATTCCTCCATGCAGATCTCCTCTAGAGCAGTGATGTTTTGGGGCTGTGGTTGAGCAACATGGACTTTCAACTCCCTCCTCACCCCGTGGCGTCAAAATGATAACAAGAACGGTGAGCAAAAATCCCAGAACCACACGATGGGATCTAGTGAATGACCTACAGAGATCTGGGACCGCAGTAACAAAGGCTACTATCAGTAACATAATGCGCTGCCAGGGACTCAAATCCTGCACTGCCAGACGTGTCCCCCTGCTGAAGAAAGTACACGTCCAGGCCCGTCTGCGGTTCGCTAGAGAGCATTTGGATGATCCAGAAGAGGACTGGGAGAATGTGCTATGTTCAGATGAAACCAAAATAGAACTTTTTGGTAGAAACACAGGTTCTTGTGTTTGGAGGAAAAAGAATACTGAATTGCACCATACACACTGTAAAGCATGGGGGTGGAAACATCATGCTTTGGGACTGTTTTTCTGCAAAGGGACCAGGACGACTGATCTGTGTAAAGGAAAGAATGAATGGGGCCTTGTATCGAGAGATTTTGAGTGAAAATCTCCTTCTATCAGCAAGGGCATTGAAGATGAGACGTGGCTGCGTCTTTCAGCATGACAATGATCCCAAACACACACAGCCAGGGCAACAAAGGAGTGGCATCGTAAGGAGCATTTCAAGGTCCTGGAGTGACCTAGCTAGTCTCCAGATCTCAACCCAATAGAAAATCTGTGGAGGGAGTTGAAAGTCCGTGTTGCCCAACGACAGCCCCAAAATATCACTGCTGTAGAGGAGATCTGCATGGAGGAATGGGCCAAAATACCAGCAACAGTGTGTGAAAACCTTGTGAAGAGTTACAGAAAACGTTTGGCCTCCGTTATTGCCAACAAAGGGGGATTTTCTGGTTTTTTTCCCCCCACATTCTGTCTCTCATGGTTGAGGTTTACCCATGTTGACAATTACAGGACTCTCTAATATTTTCAAGTGGGAGAACTTCCACAATTAGTGGTTGACTAAATACTTATTTGCCCCACTGTATCACGATACTTTGTAGCACAAAAGGTTTTTGATATGCTTCCCACCCAGAATCGATACATTGTTTGAAAAAGGTGTCACTGTTTAAAAAAACAAACAAAAAAAAGAACCAACAGGTTTCTACCAAAATCTTCCATTAGAATAGTGTCTACGTTATCTCACTGGCAAACATTGACGGCGTGAGACATCTAATTCAGTTTGAATGGCTTGGACGTCTTGCGCCGTCAATGGCACTGAAACTAAAGCATTTAGTGTTTTGCAGGCATTTATAGGTCACTTCCTGTTAATTTGGTGTCATTTCCTGTTTATTTGGGGACATTCTTGAGTCCCTTCTTTTTCAATAACCCTAAGTCAACAGGAAGTGACCTGTAAATGCCACAAAATCAACAGGAAGAGACCAGTAAATGGCCCAAAAGGAAAAGGAAATGACAGAAAATTAAAAGGAAATGACGTGAAATCATCCAAAATGAACTCGTTGCCTGGCATTGGCTGCCATTGACAGCCATAGACGTCCAAACCAGGGGATGGCAGGATATGAACGAATGTTCATTCGCTGCTGCCCTTCCAGTTTAAATGGATTGGACCTCTACTAAGGATACACTCATTCCAATTCACAGCAGAAGAATGAAAATAGTTTGTTTTATATTCTTTTAGTTGTATCATAGAATATTGTTGAATGATTTCCTGACCAATGTATCAATAATTATTGTATTGCCATATTGTAAGATCATCGTATCGTGAACTACCCTGAGGTTCCCACCCCTACTGTATACTGATATAACTATGTTTTGCACTGATACTTCAAGTTCCAGGCTCTACAAGGAACAATTTCTTGTACCATGCTTTTTTACGGGGTAGATTAAGTGTAAACAACGTTCAAGATCATGACAAAGCAGGCACAGGATGAAGTAATTACAGCAAAATTAGAGAACAATAAAAAGAAAGCACGATGTTATTGTCTGCAACAGCTCTGTTGGTACTGATTTATTAGAAACCACTTCTGGACTTGCCAATGGTGATCTGTTTTACTGCTGCTATCAGCCTTTTCTCAAACAAAATGCATTACCTTAATGTGGTCAACAGCACATTTTTAGGCAATTGTATAGTATGTGTCAAATGCAATATGTCAAGGTTGACTCTGCATTCATTAATTTTCTGTATTTTGATGGAACAAATTATTTGCATAGGACATTAGTAAGTGATTGAATTGATCGATTGAATGTAACTTACCAAACGTTGTTAGACTTACTTGCAAATGACGCTCCCTCTGGACTTGCTATGACATGGTTTGATCTGCAAAGAGCATGCAACTGCCTTCCACATATCCGGCAGACACTTCCTGATGTCTAGCACAGGAATGTTCATAAAAGGCATCTTAATTGTTCCATTGGACCACAGCTTGATATCATTCATAGCTCCTTGGTCTGACTGAATGTTGCAGCTGCGAAACAGCTCTGTAGGCCTGTGGATAGAGATAATAGGAGGCGTCTGTTGGTCTTAGCAGAGTGAGCTAATTGGAACTTCAAAGAAGAAGTAGCTTCTATTTAGAAGTTTGGGGTGTGTTCCATCAAGCTTTGTTTATCTTGAGTAACTGCCTGTGCGTGCCAGCACGTTTTGTGCTGACATACATTGTAAACTTTTAATTGGAAATAAATGTGCTGCAGTTTTCAATTTAACCAGGGGTAGTCTAGTACAAAAACAGTGAGAATGACCTATTGTTGAAGTTGGTGCAGTAGGAGAGATCCTTGCATCCCAACTGGCAGGGCTCTCTGACATCAGCTAGGCAGTTGTTCAGTTCAGTCTCCACGGGGTTGTACTCACACAGTTGATCAAAGTCTTGCCATGTCTGGCTTCCCCAATTTGTGCTAATTTCCTGACACATGTCCCTGTCAGAGGAAAAAGTGGTGTGAATTAAAACAAGGACAGTGACATGTTCTTTCACTTTCTGTAGACGTATAGCTTCAAATTAAAACTCATAGAGTATATACAGTACATCAATTTAGGGATGGGTATTGACACGGACATAGCTGGGGTAGACATGTATAACTCGAATATATAACAAATTATGCTTTTTATATGTTATCATTATGTGTGTTTACCATGTTTGCCATCTTAAATGTAAAAAAAAAAACATAAAAAACAACAATTTCTGTGTGAGATCTAAATTAAAAATCCTTGCCAACTAAGTCCTAGTAGATAAAGTAGTAACTAACATGTTTTTTTTTTTTTTGGTCTGACCTTTCAACTTATCCACGAAAAGTCTGATTTATGCGTCCTACTGTACTTCAAAATGACGCTAAATTACTACGACACTGTAAGAAGCTAAACGTCATCATATTCTGCTGTTTTGTTTTTCAGGCCAAAAGGATCTTGTTTTTTTTTTTAGCTTTCTTTTATAACATACTGCACATTTGTCTTATCACATTTGTACTGTGGTAGCTCTAATTACAAATGTCTCTACATACAGAATTTTTCAGGTTCAGACACGCCTCAACAGGAAAATATTGCCTCTTGTTACGAAAGAAATTTCCGGATATGAAAGGCAAAAATAAGCTCCTTTCACATACACCTGAACACCGTTTAAATCCCGGGATTTCTCGGTTAAAGACACACTTTTTAAGACTCGCCTTTTCACCAGACTAGGGTATCCTGGTTTTATTTCTTAAGGGTTTTTAATGTTTTCGGATTTTGTTTTATTGTTTTTTTTTGCTATTTTGACTTTTATGGCGATGCGCTGTTTTTGTTTTCGTTTTTTTTCTTAATGTCATTGTATAATACATTCCTGCCTTTTATTTATCATGAACCATGTTTGTCTTTGTTGTTAAGCACTTTGAGGACCTTTCGTGTTGTAGTAAAGTGCTATAGAAATAAATTTGATTGATTTATTTAAACGGGCAGCCCTTATATGTGAAAGCAATTTCCCGGGTCTACTGACACGGAGATGACGAGGGCATTTACCCAGTCGCGTCTTAGCAGTGTGTGTGTGTGTGTGTGTGTGTGTGTGAAAGCGGCTGTGGCTCGTGGGCCAGGTTGGCGGACGGGGGTGGGAGTGGGCGGGGGTTTGGGTGTGAGTCCCCTCTTCTCATCCCTGAAGGCCAGTGATGGGGGCGCGGGTGGCCCCGGGGACCACCGTGGATCCTTGGGGGGGTGACGATGGCCCCTTTACTGGGCCGTGGGAGGAGGGATGGGCTGTGCGGGCTCCTCCCCGCCCGCCCGAGGGCTGGCTGGATAGGGACCGTGGCCCTGGGATGGCGATGGTAGGAGGACCGTGGCCCTGGGATGGCGATACTCTCCGCTCATCTGCGTGGCTGTCGCATGTTTGATGGGGCTTACGTACAGCTGGATGTGATTGGGTGCGCTCGGGTGGGTGGCCTTGGTGCTGGGATTGGCGATGGGGCAGCGTAGGGTCGGTTGCCAACGGGCATATACTCACAAGGGATTCCCATGATTACTGGTTTCTCGATCACAGAGCTGATTTGTGTACATTCCACCCCTCCCAATCACTTATTTTATAGACCCCCCCCCTTTCCCTGGTCAACAGCCCCCCCACATGGTGTCAACCAGAAATACATCTACCTGACGATAGCACCAACATATTCATAGTTAGTGTAGGCGTTCATTGTATTTCTTGTTGTTGTTTGTGTTTCTTTTCTTCTATTCCCTATTCTATTCCCTATAACCTCTTCCTGTTCGCTGCTTTGTCTTAATAAACGAGGTATGTTGAATGATCACAATGGGAGTATGTCATACTCAAATGTGAAACATTAAAACTGTTCAGACTAACCGGACACTTAGACTTCCATTCTCCGTTTCAAACAGCCGAACGAAATTCACGGGTCACAGCACGATGGCTGATGACATAAATATCACGGCGGGACGATCATCACTTCCTCTTTCTTCGCAGTAAGACAAAAAGCGGTAAACAAACATCACAATTATCAACGTACTAAGCTGGAAATAGCTAAATAAAACAGAAAACATAATGAAATTAAATTGCTACTGGATCGTAGAGCTGAGGAACAGAATCCATCGTCCATCTTTGGAAATGTGTGGTTTATTTTGTTGCCGATGTTAGGGTCTGCAACTGCGGAAACAAGGTTATACCTCAAAGCAGAAACCAATGGAGTGATGTGTTCAAGGATTTATTAAATACAAAGAAAAATACACTTGATAGCGGAAAAGGGGCAAGAACACAATGAGTCCGTGATAGGAGATCGACAGGAATTGATAATACTAACCTAAGCAGTAGGCAGAGAGCCGACAAGACAACAAAACAAATACCAGCACAACATAGGGGATTCCAAAACAAGGGCCGCAAACGAACAAGCAAATGCACGAAATTCAAGAGTACAAGGTGTCAAATGGAGCCAAGCAAGTTAATATCTTGGCACCCTTCTCTTGGATCGCCTGGGCTTAAATACAGTCTTAATGAGCTTGAATTGGCTGCAGGTACAACGTCTGGAATGCTCCCACAACCGGCTCTGTAACAAAACACGATCCGACCAACAGAATGTGACAGCCGATGCCGACGAAAAATTATGTAATATCCGGGTTATAAAATTGCGCCAGCAGCCCTCCCCGCTAAGAGAGCACCGAATGGACAACAGGATACAAGTCTGTGAAACTGTCCAACCCTCGTCATTCCCGGGATATCACTCCATGTGTGAAAGCAATGACGCGAGTAAATCCCGCGTCACCTTACACGGGAACTTACCGGGATATGTGTGTGAAAGGAGCTATACAGTTTGACTGGTACTCGCAGCTCCCAGAGTTTATTGAACGTAACACACTTATGGCTGCCTAGCATTCCTGGCATCCAATTAGCTAAGAGGGACTTCTACTGTTTATGTGTATCCCAGCGTCCTCTTCATTGGCCCCTCGTGTTCTGACAGTTTTCCATGAGTATTAACTTTTATTCTTTACTCGATTCTTGCTTTTTCTACTTCATGCACAACTCATGATTTTATGTTCATTGTGCAAACATATAATTTTAACATGTATTTGTTACATGTTTTCATGCATTTTTATGCATTACAAAAGGTTTATGAGTTTTGGGGGGGCTTGAAACAGATTAGGGCTTTTATATAGAAAACGCGTCTCTACCAACAGAATTTTGAAGTTACGAAACTACTTCCAGAACTAATTATTTTCGTAAGTAGAGGTACCACTGTACTTTATTCCATTACAATTCATATTCAATTAATATGAAGTACCGTATTTTTCGGACTATAAGTCGTACCTGAGTATAAGTTGCACCAGCCATAAAATGCCCAACGGAAAGAAAAAAACACGTATATGAGTCGAACCGGAGTATAGGTCACATTTTTGGGGGAAATTTACTTTATAAAATCCAACAAATAGAACAGATATGTCATCTTGAAAGGCAATTTAAAATAAAAATACAATAGAGAACATGCTGAATAAGTGTACAGTATGATAATGTTACATGATGCATGAAAAACGAAATGTGAACGTGGCCGGTATGTTAATGTAACATAGCTATTAAGAGTTATTCAGATAACTGTAGCATAAAGAACATGCTAACAAGTATACCAAACCATCAGTGTCACTCCAAAACACCAAGATAAAATGATGTAATAATGTGTTAATAATTTCAAACATAAGTCCCTGCAGAGTATAAGTCGCACCCCCAGCCAAATTATGAAAAAAAAACTGCGACCGATAGTCCGAAAAATACGGTATATGTTAATATAGTATGAATTGTTGTATGTGCTGAGCATTTGGCAGTACCTGCAGAGTGAGGTGTTGGCCTTGGAGCAGCAGTGCAGTTTGGCACAGTCCATTTTGGCAGGATGTGGGACTTCTTTTTCAGTTGGGGATGGGGGATGAGCACTTCCCAGAAAGCACTGCCACATGGGATCTTGGGGGAGAGGCTGGGAGCCGCACTCTTCGATCAAACCTTCCATTATCTCATGCTCTGTGCTCAAGGTACGGAGGATTCGGCGGCAAGCAGACTGACAGTGTGGAGCCTCTGCTCGGTCACAGCAGTACAGACCTAAATGGGAAGGATTTTATTAGTTGGAAAGTAAACAGTCAATTAAAATATATAAAGTAGGCAAAAAATATTCTAGTCAGTTATATGGTGGAAAAAGACTGTCATAGTCTTTAATACAGTGAAAACTTACTGTCTATAGGACTGCGTATTGGGTAGGACTTGGTGAAATTGCTGACGCAACTGAGGAGTTGAGCACTGTGGCTCTGACAGTACTCTTTGACGGCATTGATTTGAGACACGGTGGGAGTCGAGTCAGTCCTGAAGATGGCTTGACAGTACTCCCTACAGGTGGTGTGACGCCCGGCATAGCTGCAGCATGTGGAGCCCACTAGACAACCACACACAAACCAAAGACAAACTGCCTTGAGTTTGAAATTTTAAAAAGTGAAAAAATCTACACCCACACCTGACATTAGGAGTTGATACCAAGCAAATGTGTGATTAGTTAGTAGTGTAGCAAATGTAACACTCGCCAGTTTGCATTAGTAACTTACTTTCATTTTTGGTAATGCAGCTGTGTAGAGGATTCTGCAACAAGAAAAACATAGGTTGTCTGTTGGTAATACCTTAAATTTGAGAAAAATCTTTAAGATGTAGCAAGAATGTTAACTGACTTTTGCAAAATTTTCAGATGTGTGTCAAGTGTGTGAATCAATAATTTGTCTGATTTCACAAAATGTGTAAAATAGATTTTATTGCAACATGACATTGATGCATTTTGTGTATCGATGTATGCAACTTACCTCAGTGACTTTTTTGCATACTTTTGTTAGGTCATTTTTGGATGATGCCTGTGATAAGAAGCAGAAGTGAAAAACAAAAACACGCTATAACATTTATATCTTGAAAACACAGTTCGGACATGATTTATTTACAATCCGACATACCTGTCTGCATTCCCTGCGGCACTCAGATGAGATAGCCAGCTCACAGCAACCAAGCCCTGCCCAGCTGTCCGACTTTCTTGATACTCCTTAAAAGAAAATTTGGCAGTTGAAGAAATATTACCGAACTTAACAGTTAAAGGCGTTAATATGTTACTATTTAACAGTTCAAGGCTGGTCAACCATCTTGCATAGTATAAAAGTTTGAGACATACATACTGCTTAGTAAGCAGTGTTATTTTTGGCAGCCCTTTTAATTTTCGTCGTAGTCTTAGTCTTTTGGACGAAAATACTTATTAGTCTTAGTCATATTTTAGTTATTTTAAAATGTAGTCGTCTTCGTCTAGTTTTAGTCGGCAATTACTCAAAATGTTTTCGTCTGGGATCTTCCAAAGATTTAGTCCATGAATAAATAAATAAAATATTTCCAATTATTCAAATGAACATTGATCGACGAGCTCATAACTATAGTCTACAAGGACATCATCACCATCTTTGTGATGATAATACACACTCAGCAGGAAACCAGTATTTTATTTTCCATGAATCAAACTCACTTGGACGCCACGAACTACATGTAAAAAGTTTTCCAAGAGTTTTAGACGACACTCACGATGCTAAATGCTAATGCTAACACGCGTAGTACGTCACATGTGTGACATGGCCAAATACTGCTACGATATGTACTGACTACACATACGATATGAAAATGTCACACATTGTGAACTTATGACAGAAACTATGGCAAATTTTCATCCCGTTCTCGTCTCGTCAGACGTAAACTGGCATTCGTCTCGTTACGTCTTAGTCTCCCAGGACACGTTTTTAGCTCGTCATTGTCACGTCATCATCATGAAAAAAATTGTTCGTCAACAAAATATTTTTGTTAGCGTCATCGTTGATGAAAACAACACTGTTAGTACGGAAAATGTGTATGTAAATAAATATTGAGCAAAGTCTAAAATTGCTCAAATGTACAGTATGTATATTTTTTTGACTACATGATATCTTTTAACTATAAAGACAAAAAGTTGAAAACATTGTCTAAGGAAATCTGTACCCAATGCTTACCTGGAAGTGTAGAGTTGATACAAACCCACAGCTCATTCTATAGGAAATGAAAATAGGGTATGATTAGTGCTTTCAAATATGCAATACAGTGATACCTCGTTTTTTGCGTTTAAAGGGGACCAGAACCCGCCACGATAAGTGAAAAACCGCAGTTGTTTTTGTGTGTGTATGTGTGTGTTCAATGGATTTATTCAGATTTAGCACTGGAAAGAGATAGTACATATAAGACATGTTTTTTCACTTTTATGTATATACATATTTTAATAAATGGTTTTTATGCACTTCACATACAACAATTATAAGTTTTAAACATGTTACTGTCCCACCGAATTATTTTTTAAACAAGAATAAAGTATAAAAATGCTTGTCTTCATTAAATGCTTCATTTAGTGAGTCCGCTCAAATCTGCTCAAGCTGCTCACTTAGACACAATGAGTTGCCACAGCAACTGTTTAACAAGTTAAACCATGATTGACGCATGTGGCGCTTTGAAGCTTCGGGTTCCAGGCATCTGCGGTCAAGATCAAACATGAAACGTCTGTCAATCATCGTTAACTTTAATAACCAACTGCAGAGCACTGCCTGAGCAACAAAGAGCAAGGAGATGGGAGAGTGAGTCCAGGTAGGTGATCGGCTTGGGACAGCTCATCTATTTTTTTTTTTAATTTTCTTTTGAAACCGCGACGGACTGAGGGCGTGAAGTTTGAAGCGCGAAGTATCGAGGGATCACTGTATAACATTGCTATTAGCATATTCAATTGTTAAAATAATAATTTTGATTGACCAAATGTCATGCTTGATTCAAATTTGCATGACATGGTCATTTTTTTGTTTAATGATATCAATACATTCCGCAGCCAGTCAAGGTCATGATTAAAAATATGTACTGTATGTGAATAAGCCTTACAAGTCAAAAGTTCAGTATTTTGAAATTAACTGCTTATTTAATAATCTAAATTGAATTAGGATATGTACTCAGGGCCCTATTATAATTTGTTTGTGTAGATTTTTTTGTTAAAGAGTCTTGTTGATTCAGTTTGAACTGGTTTGCCCTCATGACGAACAGAATGTCCACAAAGGGAAGATGAGCTCCGCACATTTTTCCACATGTTATTCTGATGGCGTCATTTCGGCCTTTTATTTAGAAATGAAGTCTCTTATACTGCTAATCCATTTAAATTATTCGATAAAAAGTAATGAAGACAGAACTACAAACACCTCCGCCCCAAAATTCCGTGCTTAGCAGTGTCCATTTTGATGTCTTTCTTTAAGATATTGAAGGACAGCTGATGTGCCGAGGCAGGTAGTTGTGGAATTGAGCCATCAGAGCTTGTATAAACAGATTTAAGAATCATTCTTTTTCCTTGAGTCATGACCTACATCACCACCCATACAGTCACCGTCATCAATCATGACCTTGAGAAATGCTAAATGTAAACAAATTTGTGCCAACACTCATTGAAAAAACACAAAAAAATTATTTATTTTTAAATTTGATGTTTTTTTTTTAGTTATTTTATTGAACTGTTTTTCTATTATCCCAAAACTAACTAATTGGTTTTGTGGTAGTGATTGGACTTACCATAGACTCTGGACAGTAACTTGGCAACCTCTGTAGAAGATGCTTCAAACGAGACTCACTCTTGATAGTGGCAAGCTGTATGAAAGAGTATGAGTTAAAAGAGTTTTTATAGACACTGGCTAAAAATTTGTATTAAAAGCCATCTTGGATTTGATACTATGTCACATTTAAAATTTCTGATAACACAAAAAGAATTATTCTGTTATAAGAGCATACTTGGGACCCACTTCATATGCTGTCCTGATAAATCCCTTCACTTTTAAGCTCTTAAAGCAATTGGAATGAAAAACGACAGCAGTATGTATCGGCACTAGGCTCTTCAACAATGGTGCAGCAAAATGTTTGACAGTTTCCTTCTCATTAATGAAAAAAAGAAAATAGAAGTGCACAACATACACGAATCACATTTATGCTGAGAAATCTGTAATATGTTAGGTTTCTACGAAACTACAAGAAGTTCTTCTTGTTGGTACCCCCGACATGTTCATTAACTCATTCACTCCCAGCCATTTTCACCCGGGCAGCTCCCTTCGCTCCCGTCCGTTTAACTGGATTTTGACTGGTTTTCCAAGGCCCACAGAAAATTCGGTTCTATTGCTATATAAACATGGAACCCACCAAAAGAAAGATTAGACTCTCTTCTTTCAGCAGGAAAAAAAGTTAGTTCAAATCTTTTTCAATTCTTTAGAAATCAGAATTAGAAAATAGCTTAGTTTAAGCAATTTTCCAATTTCTGATTAAAAAACAGAGAAATTAGCTTTTTGTAAAAGCATACATTTCAAACATAACTTTGACGTTAACACAGCTATTTTTTGCTTTAGTTACATCCCAAACATCTGAATAATGTTTTCCTTTTACAAAATAACATCAACAACAAGACAAATAGAGCTTTTGATAGCAAAGTAACAATTTATTTACATATAACTAACTGAGAGATAACGCTGTTGTGGCCGCGACAACCGGGGTAAACTTTTCCCTCATCGTCGCCTGTCTCATAAAGATGGATTTTTTTTAGTCTTTCCAGCACGGACTCAATGGCATCGTTCGCTGCACTGGTGGTCCCGGTCGTTCTGGTCGGTTGTCCAGCGCCTGACATCCCAGGCATCCTCCCGGTTGTTCTGTTGGTTGTCCGCCGCCTGGCATCCTGGACGTCCATTCGGTCGTCTTCCGCTAGTTCTGTTGAATCGGGTTGGGCGTCTTACCAAATGCGCTACTGCCCTCCAGTGGCCAGTTTTATTGCTTTAAAATGGATTTTCAGCTTTGTGCTTTGGAATTAAGTTGAATCAGAACCTAGAGATGTCTCTTGTTAAAAAAAAAAAAAGTATCCCAAAGACGTATAAATACGTATGGGATACTGAAACAATTAAAAATAGAACGTATTTATACGTTTTTGGGAGCAAATGAGCTAATGACAATATCTTCTCTATTTCTATCAATAACGTACTTATCTCTCCTTCCACTCTTGTCCAAAGTCTGGAAGTCATGTTCGACAGTACGCTCTCCTTCCGCTTCCATATTAATGACACTACCAGATCAGCCTACTTCCTCCTTCGTAATATCACTTATACTTCCTTCTCTCACGTCTCACACCGCAACCACTCTTGTTTGCAGTCTAGTCACCTTCCGGATTGACGATTGTAACTCACTGCTCTGTCCCCCAAATAAATCCCTCAAGAATCTGCAGCTCCTCAAAGACTCAGCAGCACGCCTCACCACTCGAACTTCCACCACACGCAACATCACACCCATCCTCTGACAACTCCACCTTTTCCGAATTAAACAAAGAATTATCTACAGAATTCTTCTCATCACGTTTAAAGCACTCCACGGCCTGGCCCCATCCTATATATCTAACCTCCTCTATATTACCACCCCAAACCCCCCCAACCACCCCGTTCACTTCATTCTTAAGTCTACCCTACACCTTTCTGTCCCGCGTGCCCGTCTCACCACCTATGGGTCCAGAGCGTTTAGTCACTCTGCCCACCAGCTGTGGAACTCCCTAGCCCTGAGCTTCGCAACATACGTATCTACGCTCTCACTTTTCAAATCCCAACTCAAAACACATCTGTTTAATCTTTTTCAATTTTCTATTACCGTATTTCCCGCACTATAAGGCGCATCCGTACATAAGGCGCGCCTTCAATGAATGGCCTATTTGAAAACTGTGTGTGTCGGGCGCACCGCATTAAAAGGCACAGTAATAGTAGTTATTGGGGTTGCATTATGCATCCATGAGATGAAGCAGCATTAACTCATTCACTCCCAGCCATTTTCACCGGAGCAAGGCCCTTCGCTCCGGGCCGTTTTACTGGATTTTGACTGATTTTGCAAGGCCCACAGAAAATTCTGTTCTATTGCTATATAAACATGGAACCCAACAAAAGAAAGATTAGACTCTCTTCTTTCAGCAGGAAAAAAAGTTAGTTCAAATCTTTTTCCATTCTTTAGAAATCAGCATTAGAAAATAGCTTAGTTTGAGCAATTTTCCAATTTGTGATGAAAAAACAGAGAAATTGAGCTTTTTGTGAAAGCATAAATTTCAAACATAACTCTGACTTTAACACAGCTATTTTTTGCTTTAGTTACATCTCAAACATCTGAATAATATTTTCCTTTTACAAAATAACATAAACAAGACAAATAGAGCTTTTGATAGCAAAGGAACAATTTATTTACACATAACTAACTGAGATATGACACTGTTGTGGCCGCGACAGCCGGATAAACTTTTCCCTCATCGCTGCCTGTCTCATAAAGATGGATTTTTTTGCGTCTCTGCGGAGTCTGCTCGGTGAGCAGCACGGACTCAACGGCATCTTCCGCTGCACTGGTGGTCCCGGTCGTTCTGCTCAGTCGTCCAACGCCTGGCATCCCAGGCGTCCTCTCGGTTGTTCTGCTCGGTCGTCCGCCACCTGGCATCCTTCCGTGGGGGCTCCGACCGTGCGGCCCGGCCATTCGTTGCCTTTGAATCGGGTTGCGGGTCTTATCAAATGCACTACTGCCCTCCAGTGGCCAGTTTTATTGCTTTAAAATGGATTTTCAGCTTTGTGCTTTGGAGCTTAGTTGAATCAGAACCCAGAGGGAGAAAAAAAAAACGCAAAAGACGTATAACTACGTCTTTGGGACACTGAAACAATTAAAAATAGAATGTATATATACGTTTTTGGGAGCAAATGAGTTAAAGGGAATGCCACACCATGATTACCTAATATTGATCCTATATAAGATTATTATTATTATCGGATTATAAGGAGCACTATCGGCTTCTGAGAAAATTGAAGGCTTTTAGGTGCGCCTTATAGTGCGGAAAATACAGGTACTTTTATTCTAGTTTTAATTTGCGTTTGTTAATTTTTAATATCTCTTGTACAGTATCCTTGAGCGTTTTGAAAGGCGTATTAGAACATTTATTCTGATATATTATTCCTTCATTCATTCATTTTCCATGCCGCGTTTCCTCACGAGTGTATTAGTGAATTTTTTGGTAACACTTTATAATAACTATCCGTTTTACTAGTTAATAGATCATTAGCGAACTGTTTATAAATGATTTATTGTTGATTTGTGAAGTATTTGTTAAGTTTGTTAAGCATTTACAGGGTGTTGTTAACCTGAAACACAGTTTGTGTAGGAACGTTTCAAGTTTTTGTGTGTAACGTTTGGCATTTCTATCTTTACAGGTTAAGAAATGCCGTTCACTTCAAAAGAAAAGGCATTTTGATAAGGCATTTTGCGGGGAGCGCTAATGTTGCACATTTATGAAAATCTGCCATAGAACCAACAAATATTTGTACTTTTCTTTGTATATTTAACCAATAAAACTTATGACCCTTCAACATAAAGTGTATATAATTTTATTAAGATCCATCAACTAGCATCGGCATTTAGAATGGGGTCAACCATATTGGAACACCCTATAAATGCTTAACAAACTGTTAACAAATACTTCACTAATCAACAATAAATAATTTATCAACAGTTTACTAATGATCTATTAACTAGTGAAACGGATAGTTATTATAAAGTGTTACCAATTTTTTTTTCTAAATTTTACATTAATAGCTGCAAAGACCTGAAAATAAACATCTCATCACTATCATACGTATTTTCAATTATTATTTGCCATATACAAAAAGGTTGCCTAGAAGAATGCAGGCACTGCCAAGAGTGATGCAAGTTTCACACATTGACATCATACTGGGCATAAGTTCTTTTCCAAGAAGAGCACTTCTTAGACATGACACAATTCACACTAAGTGAAAATAGTGCCTGTGGTTCATTTGAAAAAGGAAGAACAAAAAGCATGAGGATCGAAATGTGATAATTATAAGTCACTTGGGCTTTCAACCATCCCTTGAAAAACGGAATCATCCCGTATTCAGAAACAAAAGTAGGCGTCCCGTATTAAGCTTGAAATGACGCGCTTTATCCCATATTATCATGAAAAAGTAGTGTTTTATTTGTAGAGTGAACAAATGTTGGTATGGTGGTTTTCAAGAACCTGTAAGGGAACGCATTCCTCCGCCTCTCCTGCTTTCTGACCAATGAGCTGACAGAACAACGGCAGTCCTGCTTATCTCATTGGTCGAGGAGGTTCTGTCGCTTGACATGAGGAAAACAGAAGACAACATAAGAGTGTACGTGATAAGAGGTTTTGAGTAAAGTGCGAGTGAAAAAGATGATCATTTGTTTTCTCGTTCTTCACTCTGTACTTTATCTTCACTATTTTCAATATATTTTTGTGTTCTGTCAATTTCGTTTGTATTTCCACATTATATTTGGAGTGACCATTTGCGAGACTGTTATTGATGAGGGGACGTTGAACGCACCTAAATGTTAAAAACAATAGTGGTATTTCTAGATCAGTGTTGTTAATCTTACTTTAAAAAAGTAATTAATTACAGTTACAAATTACTTCTCCCAAAAAGTAATTGCGTTAGTAACTCAGTTACCTGAATGTAAGAGTAATTAGTTACTTGGCAAAGTAACTGGTGATCATTTTCATGAGTTTTTTTTCTCCAAAAAAAAAAAAAAAAAACTGGTCACACAATGTGAAGTTTAAAGGGTTTTTGGGACAATTGGCAATTCTTTACCCTAAACTTAACTAGACACAGGGGTATTGCGGATATTGCGATAACTAGTTAGTAACCTTTGCTATGTGTAAAAGTCATTTAATGTTGTGAATCAACCGTTAAAGTTGTTGAACTTGCTCCCTTTATTGCATTAGTTTCCTTCTGTCTACTTCCGACATGTGTAAGTTTTAAAACTGTTTCAACATTTAAAGATAGATTTAAGTCAAGATTTTGCCGATTTAGGAGCATTTTAGATAAACGGTTACTTAGGTTCGCTAGGAAGGTTCTTTACAACAGAGCCTTCCTGAGAGGTCTACTGCTTTAAAATGGCGGCTGTTTACTAACGCATCTAGTTCTTTATACATGTTGCGAATGCCGCCGTGTCTGCCATTTGCATCTAGTTCTATGATATGTGATATCTACCGTAGCATCATGTGGGTGTAGTTTGAAGGCTATCGGCTACAGTCCGGTATTATTGGAGCCACCTAGCATCACGTTTGCAATGGCGTCACAACTCCCTTGCCTCCTCACCACTCCTACTCTGCTCTCTCATCTCCGTGAGTCTGTCTCTCTCAGACTTTTCTTGCGTCATTCAACCACATAGTAACGCACGCCTTTCCCGCCTCAGTAACGGTGTTGCCAAGATGAGAAAAGTAATTAATTAGATTACTCACAACCAGTGTTGTTAATAACGGCGTTACAATATAACGGCGTTACTAACGGCGTTATTTTTTTCAGTAGTGAGTAATCCAATTAATTACTTTTCTCATCTTGGCAACACCGTTACCGTTACTGAGGCGGGAAAGGCATGCATTACTATGCGTTACTAAGTTGGTTGAATAAAAAAAAGTCAGAGACGGACTCACGGAGACGAGAGAGCAGAGCAGGAGTGGGGAAGACGGCGTTGAAAACGCGATGCTAGGTGGCTCCAATAATACCTGACTGTAGCCTACAAACTACGCCCACATGATACGGTAGATATCACATATTATAGAACTAGATGCAAATGATAGACACCGCTGCATTGGCAACATATTTTTAAGGACTACATGCGTTAGTAAACAGCCGCGATCTTAAAGCAGTAGACCTCTCAGGAAGGCTCTGTTGTAGAGATCCTTCCTAGCGAACCTACTTTTTTTTTTTTTTTTTAATCTAAAATGGTCCTAAATCGGCAAAATCTTGACTTAAATCTATCTTTAAATGATGAAACAGTTTTAAAACTTACACATGTTGAAAGTAGACAGAAGGGAACTAATGCAATAGCGGGAGCAATTTTAACAACTTTAACGGTTGATTCACAACTTTAAATGACTTCCACACATACTGTAGCAAAGGTTACTATCTAGTTATCGCAATACCCTTGTGTCTAGTTAAGTGGAGGGTAAAGATATGGGCTAGGGCCAATTGTCCCAAAAACCCTTTAAACTTCACATTGTGTGACCTTTTTTTTTTTTTTTTTTTGAGGAAAAAAAACCCCAAAACATTAAAATTATCACTAGTTACTTTACCAAGTAACTAATTACTCTTAGATTCAGGTAATTGAGTTACTAACGCAATTACTTTTTGGGAGAAGTAATTTGTAACTGTAATTAATTACTTTTTTAAAGTAAAATTAACAACACTGCTCACAACTGAAAAAAATAACACCGTTAGTAACGCCGTTATATTCTAACGCCGTTATTAACAACACTGCTCTAGATACGAAGTTAATTCGTTCGAGGACCTTGTTTGTAAGTCGAAATGGTCGTATGTCGAGCAGGATTTTCCCATAAGAACACATTATAATTCCATTAATTTGTTCCACAGCTTGAAAACCTACACTAAATCCTTAATGAATACTGCTAGTAGTATTACAAATGACAATTACGCATAGCAAAACAAATAAATTATGAATAGAAATCGGAATAATAATATAATAATAATAATTCCTGTAATAATGTAACGAATCGGGTTCTAATGTGGCGGACGTGTTTTGTGGGCTGTACCTGAACGCACCGCGTGGCTGACATGACAGAGTGAGAAAGGTGCGGTAGAGATTTTACTTTTTCTTTTAATGTTTTGTTGTTGGCATGAACTGCGGCGGACAGTAGGCGTGTTGTGTTGCACAAGTTCTGAAATAAATGACAAACCTGACAAAGCTGGCGATTTCTTTGGCGATGTTACCATGTTTGTCACCTTAACTTATGAAGACTGGCGAACGGAGGTCGGAGGAGGACCGTCGAGATCGTAGGCATTCTATGGCCATATTGTCGAGCCATCATATCATTTCCATCTTCATTTCAAGGATAAGTGTCACTTTTTTCCTTTTTTTACCACCTGCACTAACCTTCTTGGAACCCGGGCTGATTTCTCTCCCAAGAAAATCCGCCCGTGCATCCGTCTCTTGCGGCAAAACAAAGAAATTGTGGTGTGTCATAAATCGTCTTATTTCAAGCATGTCGTCAGATTTAGAAACAAATGCCAAATCAAATTTTATGTCTGATGTCGAAAAGATTGTGTGTCGAAGCAATCTTATGGTGAGGTACCACTGTACTTTGTAGCCCAAAAGGTTATTGATATGCTTCCACTGTGTTTCGACTGCTGAAAAAAAGTTGGACAAGCACGGGATAGGTCTGTTCTCTGCATTCGGGCATGATTTTTGCTGTCATGTTTTAGAGTCACAACACTTACATTTTACTACACAGTGGTTGTCTTTGTAGTATTCACAATAAACACCCCAAAAGCTAAAACAGTTGATGCATTTTGACATCTTTATAATAGCAAGCTTTTGTTTACAAGTCGAAATGTCTAATAATGTATAATGTGGTTGGATTGAGGACTTTGAACTGACATTCTATTATTGAAAACATTGTCTTCCTTATTAAAAAAAAACTTTTAAAATCTCAAAGCCTTGTGCCCACTGCTTTGAGGTACATTTCAAGATTGATGACTTGTTTCACTAAAGTGGATAAAGCTAGGCCCAGTGAACATTGCATGTCTGGGGTTGTGGGGTGGGGGATTATTGAGACGATAATGCGACATGCCATCAAAGGCTGGCAATCAGCAGGTTTTCATTTCATCAAGTCAAAAATAGTTGAGACTGATGATTGGGTCCGTCTATTTTGTTTCCTGCTACTTCAGAATCACTTGATTTGGAGCCGGAGCTTTTATTACAGCACTCTGTTTTGCAGCATTATTTTCCAGCTTCATTACTTTAAAAATCTTTTTTCTCATATCAAATTTACAGTGTGGTTATTCATTAGCTGTTAGTGCACACGTGTCATTTCTTTCCAGTACCATCCAGAAAGACTACCTTGCCATTTTGATTAGTCCAAAAGAATTGGAACCTTTTATCTATTTTTGCTGGAGACTTAAAACATGTGGTTTTGACATCAAAAGAAAAATAGGGAAAAAGCAGCTTTTACTTGTTATTCCACATTTTCTCATGAGCTTAAGTATTGGAACATATGAATGACATGTGTGTTTTGCTGGTCAGATGTGTCTTATTAAATAGATTTTTCAAACAGGCACTATGGCAACAGATGTAGGGAAAAACAATAGTTATGATATGGTGATTAGCAGTAATGACTAAGGGTGTAACGGTACATGTAACAGTATTGAACCGTTTCGGTACGTGGTAGTCGGTTCGGAACGGACGCGTACCGAACGAGTTTCTGATGTAACATAACCAATGTTCCCTCTAAGCTGCGCGCGTGCGCAATCGCGCACTGCTGGCACCTACTCTGCGCACAAGAAATTCAATGCTGCGCATAAAAAAAAAATCAACAGAAACGTATTAATTGCGTTGTAACTCGGTGAGTGACAGGTGTCCAGGAAATGATACGATAAGTTTGACTTCCGCTACGCAGCCAATCATAGCATTGACATTGCTTGTGTATTGCCCAGCCTACACGCGCTGTTTAGGTTAGCAAGCTGACAACAGTGCGTGAGCGCGGTGGAGTTGAGAGACTCAAAGGCCAACCCCTTATCATGGCGAAATGAACGGGCAGCGACACCTCCATTCACCAAGCCAAAGTAAGGCAGTTTATTATTTGAAGCGAGATGCGGCCCTCCTGCGTCAATACTACTAGCTAGGATCGGGCCGGAAGTCACTCGTGTAATAATACGGTGGATCCGGTCGATTTTCAAACTAATATGCAATCGTAACCTACTTTTTGAGTCCATCAGATCTCTTGAGTGGTAGATCAGGGCACAGATGACGTGTCTTTGTTGATTTACAGCTGTCTTCTCTGCTATAATGATAACCAACACGGCCCCGTGTTCAATACAAAGCCCTCCTCCTACCACAACAAAACAAGTAGGAACTAATATTCACATAGGAACTTAGGTTATACATCATAAAATATACAATATAAATGAATACTACATCACATTTGTAAAATATAAACACATAATAAAATAAATAATAGCCCATTTAAATAAAATAAATTGAAATGAGCGAGAACACCTGTAATCAAATAATAAGAATAATACACACATCCTGCTTACACAATTAAATTTATTAATTTCTGTGTGGTGCTTTAACTTGAGAAAATCCACCAATAAAGCTTTTAAAAACCGTTCATAAAAAAAAAAATGTTTCATTGAGGCACTTCATTTGTAAAATCTTTGTCATTGGGATTGCTTTTCTCTTTAGCACAGGATTTCTTTTTTCTTCTTTCTTTCAGAAAGAAAGCTGACCAATACGTGGGGTCTGAAAGGCAAATTGTTGTTGGATTATCTTTAAATACCCGCTACTTTTTGAGCAGAATTCTAGCTTTGTATAGGCTAATGTTCCTATTGTTGAAAGCACAAAAGTGTGTAATAAAAAACTAGCACATTTATATTTTGCATTTTGTTTTTTTACTGTACCGAAAATGAACCGAACCGTGACCTCAAAACCGAGGTACATACCGAACCGAGATTTTTGTGTACCGTTACACCCCTAGTAATGACAGAGACCTGAGAGCAATTTAGACCCCCCCCCCCCCCCCTTCCCCCCAAAGCTTATTCCAGTCCTCTAACTTTTCAAGGGGACAACTTACTGCGATCTACCTTAACAGCAGGTGGTGGGGTGACATAACCACATATGTTGCTCACGCTACATATTTAACAAAATCATTTTCGGACTATAAGGAGCACCTGACCATAAGCCGCCACCAACCAAATTTGACACAAAAACGGCATTTGTTCATAGGTAAGCCGCACTGGACTATGAGCGCAGCTTAGAGGTGGGTAGTAACGCTTTACATGTACTCCGTTATATTCACTTGAGTAACTTTCTGAAAAAATGTACTTCTAAGAGTAGTTTTACGAAGACATACTTTTTACTTTTACTTGAGTAGGTTTGTGAAGAAAAAAACGCTACTCTTACTCCGCTACTTTGGGCTACAAAAGAGTCGTTACATTTTTCCTCTTTATTATATAGTACATATTAGATTTATTATTTTTTTTTTTTTACCATCGACGCCATTCCCAAGAGTAGTGCTACTAATTTCACCAATGAGACGTTGCAACAATAATCACGTTACTCCATTACACCAATGAGACGCAAGCTTGCAGTTCTATGATCACACCAGCCTGTTCAATCACATGGAGTCTTTAAAGCACCGCTAAAAATGAAGTATTTAATATAGAGCGCTGCCCTCAACATGACTCGAAAGCATGGATTTAAACCTGGAACATGGATTTATCTCCCAGTTTTTATTTGGCACAATTTGACCACGGAAAACCAGAGATGTGATCCTTTTATTTCATAATAGTAACTGTGAAAGATCTACAGTATTCAATATTCAAACTAGGAACTATTTTCTCCACTAGAGGGCACTTTGGATGAATAATGCTTCATTTCTCTTTTTTTTCTCTTGCAGGAAGTCAATGATTTTTTTTCGTATTTCTTTGGCTTAATGTGGTTTTGTAATGGGTTATTGTACAGTATCATTATAACAGCAGATCATATAGAAAAGTTTGTGCTGAGAGAGAAAAAAAAAAAACATTGTTTAAAAAAAAAAAAAAAATAAGCAGTAACAATGTTACTAATTACTTGAGTATTCTTTTCACTGGATACTTTTTACTTGTACTTAAGTACATTCTTTGGATGGCAAGTTTTACTTTAGTAATATTATTTTAAAGTAACGTTACTCTTACTTGAGTAAAATTTTTGGCTACTCTACCTACCTCTGGCGCAGCTGTCTACACTGTATTACAGGATATTTACACCAAAAGATATTAATCAGTAACACTATATTTGACAGCGGTGTCATATGACTGTCATAAAATCGTCATAATTATGGCATGACACTGCCATGAGCATGAATGAATCTTTATGAAAGATGTCATTCAGTTTCATCCTGCAAATTATCTCACTTTTGAATGGATGTAAAGATCTGATCTGGACATTAATGGAGTTAGTGACAAAATTTGCCGGATGACACTTAATGACATCTGCCATAAGCATTCATTATTGCCTTTGACAGTGTCATGTCATAATTATGACTGTCTTATGACAGTCTTGTGTTGCCGCTGTAAAATAAAGTGTTACCTGTTAACCCAAATAAATCAACAAATAAGCCGCACTGGACTATAATCCACAGGATTCAAAATGAAGAGAAAAAATTAGCGGCTTATATGAAAATTACGGTACATTTAAAATTTTTTCAGTTTTTTGAAGCCACGATCTACCCACACTACTCTTGCGATCGACTGGTAGATCACAGTCGACGTAATGTTCACCCCTGGCTTAGTACGAAGCCAAAGACCACTGTTATAAAAGCCCCTATATAGTTCCTTTATGCTGTTTTCTATAATCGATTACGTACTGGTTTAACGGTGACTAAATCAGGAATACCCCTCTTGATTAATTCATACTTTGATTGTATTCTAAATATATAGCTGAATGTGTGTAAAGGGAGCTTTCATTAAATGTAAACGGTACTTGTTGATTACAATACGTGCCTGCCACTATGCACCACCCCAGAATAGTAACACACATTTCCATACCACTACAAACTCATGTGAACGTTTTGAGGTGACCGAACTTGTAAAAGACCATCGCTGTTCATCCTTTTGATCTTCATTTACCCCCCTGCTAAAACATGCAAGATTCCTCTTCAAAACCATGAATTAGACCCAGCCTGTTTGCTGGATGCGGGGAAAGAAAAAGCTTTCTTTGCTTTTCATTTCATCATGTCCTGTTTTGTTAAGGAGGCCACAGTGGTGGCTTCAGAGTGGGACATTGTGTCACCTGCTCCTAATTGAAGCAGGCGACTGAGAACTTTTACTCACTTCAAAGAGCAAAAATACAAAAAAAAGAACAACAACTTTACACTACCCCTTCCTTTCAAAAGCTTCTATTCATTGGCCAACTATCGGAATGGATTGGTGTGTGTGTCTGTGTGTGTGTACCTGATCACAAGCTTCTTTACAAGGGGAGAACTCTGCAGCATGGTGGCAACAGGAGGGATCTGTAAGCATACAGTACATGCAGACTTAGTATTTACAATTGGAACATACTGACCGTATAACTAGGGTTGGGCATCGAGAATCAAGCATTGATGGGAACCGGTTCTAACACTCCTATGCTCCCGGAATCGTTCGAAATTTTAAATTTCGATTCCTTGTTTCGATGCCCTGACTGCCGAGCGGAAAAAAATTGCTCGAGGTCAAAGACTGATATTTATATACAAGTTAAAATTGTGAGACGTTCATTTAATTTAAAAAATCGTTCAGAAGTTAAGACTTTAATATAAACTATGCATTTTTTTTTTTTACCCTGCCTCTTGAAAGAATCGGAATCGAGAATCGTTCGGAACCGGAATTGAAACGTGGAATCGGAATCGCTAAATTTCAAACGATGCCCAACCCTACGTATAACTCCAGCTTAGTTGTGTTGAGACTCTCGGTTTACGGCCTCTTCATCCTTTATTAGCGTAGTGAAAAACAAAATGAAAATCTATATATTGATTGATTGATTGAACTTTCTCAATGGGGCTTTAGTCAAAGTACAAGAATAGCAGTTCTTTAAAAAATGAACTACAGCATTAATTTACAAATTGGCAATATGAAGCGGTTTCAATGGATTACAAACAGCATGGGATTTAATACAGACCCCTGTGGGACACCCAGAAAATACTCAAACATGGTAAGTTGTTATAATACTCTTTTCAAATGTTTAAATTAAGAAAGCCAATGGCAGGCAGGGCCAAAGCCACCCAAGAATCATGGAAAATCCCAAATTAATTGCCTCATGACTTCTAACAGAAAGCTCTGATGTAGTTACCGTTTAAAACAAAAACAAAAAAAAAATCAAATTTCCTTGATGGATTGGCTTCGTGACACTTCTTACAAATCTCTACTCCAGAACATAATGACTAACAGAGATTCAATACAGTCGATGAAAAGGAATCTATTGAGTCACAAAATGGGAGAAACAAACACACAGAAGCAAGAATGGGTGTGCTTTGTGGCAAATGAGGTCCAAACCACAGCGCAGCCCAAGGTTCCAGTAAATGTCTTGGCTCCATTTGCTCTTGACAAACCTCTCCCGCCTGCTCAATGTGGCCAAACACTTTTAACGCAGTAGTGATGTTGGACTACACAGGACATTTAGCTACTCCTGCGCAGTTACTCAAGTTGACAGTTGAAATGTCCTAACAAACCAAAATTCATTCAGTGTATTGCCTTGAAACTGGAGTTTGTATAAATAAATAACATCTTAAGCCACACCACAACTTCTGAACGGGGTCAAATCATGTAATCCTTAATCTAACAAATGAGACAAAAATGACAGGACATTCATTATATCTAACAAGATGGACTGATCGAACCATGATGCATTTTCCTACTGGTTCAAAGATTTTAATTCTGGTTCACATTTACAAAAACAGGTTTAACACAACCTTTTGCATGGTTATGCAGCTTCATATTTCGGTACCGTTTCATCAGCTGGAACTGTGACCTAACTAGATATTTTAACACATGATAAAAACTTTTTTTTTTAAACCTAAAGTAAAAAGTGTTGAATATACCTTATTTTGAAAGGCATGTTTATGTTAAACTACCAATCCTTTTGTTTTCCACTCTTTCAAAGACACCGATGCTGGTTGGCATTAAAGACTTAAAAGAAAATGAGTGCACTTGGCAAGCAAGACGTTGACAGAAACCATCCCACCCACTTATCAGTGTATCCATGTGGATGGATAAGCACACTTGTGACTCCATTTATGTGTATAGAGTGGGGGAAACCGTTGTTGTGTCCTCAGCTGCTTGACACAGGGGTTTCTGGATTCTATCAGCAGGTCCAGTCGTCTTTGATGCTTAAGGAGCAGCAGACTTCCAACGTATGTGATCTGTACAGTGTGTGATGTAGAGACGAAGAGAACGGTACCCATTTTCAAGTACTGTCGCTTGAAAGATGCTTGCGGCTGTTACAAAGACGACTATTGTGCAAACAAAATGAGATCAGAAAAGAAAAAATCAAGTGTGTGCTTTTGTAAATGTATTTGGACTTTTTTGGGCTTATCTGGACTATTTGGCTAGTGACATCAGCGAGTCTGCATGCATGCGAGTCTGGATAATCAAAATATACAGTATATAAAATATAAAATAAAATCAAATTATATATGCAGTGGTACCGCTATATACGAATTTAATCTGTTCAAGGACCTGGTTTGTAAGTCGAAATGGTCGCCAGTCAAGCGGGATTTTCCCGTAAGAATACATTGTAATTAGATTAATTCATTCCACATGCACAAAAACCTAGGCTAAATCCCTAATAAATACTGCAGGAAAAATTAACATAGCAATTACACATAGCTAGAGCTAACGAATACTCGAGTCACTCGAGTCACTCGAGTTTAAAAACTGATACGAGTCATTTTAATTGCCTCGAGGAATCGTTAAATTTTGCCAGCTCTAAGCATCACGTTTTGCCCGGACTACTTTTCATGCCGGACAGCGCGCAGACGTCAAGTGCGTAGAGGAAGAAGCAATGATACCTGACTGCAGCCGAAAGCTGCTAAAAACTATGCCAACATTGCTAAAAACTACGCCTGCATGATGCTATGGTGGTAGCAGGTAGCGTCTGATGCGTCTCATATATATCACATGTATATAGAACTAGATTTGAAATGACAAGACTCAGCGCCGTTAGTAAACAGCCGCCATCTTAAAGCAGTAGACTTCTCAGCGCTAATAAATAAGATTAACGTTACTGTCCCTTGCTCACCTAACGTTAGCCCTGCGGAGGGCTAGGTTTCTATTAATTCTGACAACTGTGGATGCGTAGCTAACGTGTCTTACATACAGGCTTTATTTAATCAGTAAAAACATAGCGCTGTAGAGTGATGAGGGTGTAAAATAGAAACATAATAAAGCTAACTGTCAATTTTAGCTCAGTAGTGTCATATATGTATGCCTTCTCAGTTCTTTTTTCATTCCAGCATCTGATTCAGCTGGATGGGCGGGGCCGTTGCAACACACCTGTGGCGCATTTGGAGAGCTCATTATTTAAGGACTCCTGTCACCGTCTGTGAGTGTCGGACTATTGCTTGTTTGCGTGTTACTTGCCTTGCTTACCGCTGTGTGTGCATCATCCTTCGAGCTTCCGACATTTCTACGGTCGTGTCCTGGTTTGATCATTTTTACTTTTATGCTCTTTTGGACTTTGTAGTTAGATTTTTGTACTCTTTTATATTCGCGTCTTTTTGGCGTGCTCCCTTAGTTGTACTTATTTAATACAAACATTCACTATTTCTTGGTCTGTGATTTGGATCCGCATCAACGGCTTGCTGTTCACAACAAGTAGTTATAGCTGGTACAGTGGGGCGAATAAGTATTTAGTCAACCACTAATTGTGCAAGTTCTCCCACTTGAAAATATTAGAGAGGCCTGTAATTGTCAACATGGGTAAACCTCAACCATGAGAGACAGAATGTGGACAAAAAAAACACAAAATAAGATTATTTGATTTTTAAAGAATTTATTTGCAAATCATGGTGGAAAATAAGTATTTGGTCAATACCAAAAGTTAATCTCAGTACTTTGTTATGTACCCTTTGTTGGCAATAACGGAGGCCAAACATTTTCTGCAACTCTTCACAAGCTTTTCACACACTGTTGCTGGTATTTTGGCCCGTTCCTCCATGCAGATCTCCTCTAGAGCAGTGATGTTTTGGGGGTGTCGTTGGGCAACACGGACTTTCAACTCCCTCCACAGATTTTTTTATGGGGTTGAGATCTGGAGACTGGCTAGGCCACTCCAGGACCTTGAAATGCTTCTTACGAAGCCACTCCTTTGTTGCCATGGCTGTGTGTTTTAAATTACCCAGGTGGAATGAATTCCACATTTTCTGGAAACAAAGTGTCTTTAGATAAGACTTCTTTTAACCAATATACTTTGTTTTCACAGAATTCTGTACTATTTCGCATGTTTGTAGTGTTACCGCTGTACTTAATCGTGGTTTTACACGTTCTGCATAAAAAATACATGTTAGCGAATTAGCTAATTAACTTAGCGCTTGGCGCTAACTATTAACATCTCAAAAACAACAACAATAAAGGCTAAACAGTACAAGTGTACTCACCTCTTTTAGATGCACATGGGTCTTAGCAACAAACTCGGGACATATATCAATTGAAATGCCTTAAAACTACTGCTAGACATCTAAATGACAAGGAGCAATGAACCATCTCGATTCTTCTCTTGCTCTAAAAAATAACTTGCGGACAAAAGCGCGACCACCGGGTTGCGCTTCTGGTGCTGCCTCTCTCATACACAAATTTATTTTCCAGTCTTTTAAAAAGCAGTAAGTCTCTCTCTCAGTAACAAGCAGCATCCATCATAACGTGCGCGCGCCTGTTAACGGTGCCCGGCGCGGTGGCCGACGTGTCTTGAATTTTGTTCTGCTACGAGCGGCTGCCATAAAGTTATGAGGGACAAAACATCGTTTTTGAACCTTTATGAATTGTAATAGAATCGTCACGTGTCGAATCGCGATGCAAGTAATAATCAATTTTTTTTGGGAACTCCTCTAATGTTGACACAAATGACAAGTCAAATTTTACGTCATATGTCGATGCGATCATATGCCAAAGTACCACTGTGCAAGTATTTTCAGTGTAGAATTAAAACCAGTAAATTTTGTTTCATTTTCCAGGCAAAACTCAATGCTACTCTATAGTTAAAGTGACTCGGCAGATTTTAGGGGTTTAACTTCTGCTCTTTCTGTAACTTAAACTTCAGAAGTTATCTTTGCAACAAAATACAATTTTGTGGGCACAATTGAGAGTAAATAACTGCTCCAACAATGGCAAGTGACAATTATTGGCAAGTGGAGAGGGTTGATGAAGGCCACTCAGTCATAAAATTTGAGGCCTCCTGCTCACTGCTAATGAGCATTGGCCTCATTCTGGTTCAGCATACACAGAACAAGTACCCCACTTTTAGTTACACTGTGACATTCATGGTCATTGCAATGAAGGCTAGTGTTTGTAGCAAACCTCTCACTGTAATGCCATTCATTTCATTCCACAAACCAAATAACAATTTCCTAAAAGCAGTAACATTGATGTGTTCCATCTAGGGTTGCCAAACTCTGAGAATTTTTTGAAAAAAAAAAAAAAAAAAAAAAACATTCCATGGGAATTAATAGGAATTCGCTACTGTAAATCAAAGGTTTACTTTCATTTGGGAACCCAATTCTACAATAGATTACACACTCATTAACCAGATTATTCCGTCTACATTTCATGAATCTTGACATACAGGGGTTAGCTTGGCAAATAATATATTTTTATTAATATCTTCATCACACTTTAATCAGAGATTAAGAGTTATATCAGCATGAGCTTCAAAATCTCAGCAGGGGAAACATGTGGCGCAACTGTAGGGGTTTACACAAATAACTAAATCACCGGGGGTTATCTGCGTGTGTATATTGAGGGGTGAGTGTTTGTGAAAAACAGAGCTGAATTGGGGGTGGTTAAAACAACAGTAAGAGGGCATTTCACTCACAGGGGAAAGACAGCTTTAGTTGCTGTAAATCAACTCAATCTTTGTTTAAATTTCAGCATGGAAGTCACATTATTTGTTTTTCAGCAACTGCAGCCGAAAGTAAGTTGAATTGAGGACAAATCTAACTGTAAAAAAAAAAATCATATATATAGTAGGGGTGTAACGGTCAGTGTTGTTAATAACGGCGTTAGAATATAACGGCGTTATTTTCTTCAGTAGCGAGTAATCTAATTTATTACTTTTCTCATCTTGGCAACGCCGTTACCGTTACTGAGGCGGAAAAGGCGTGCGTTACTATGCGTTACAATGTTGTTCGATTGCCACGAAAAAGTCTGGAAAAAGACGGACTCACGGAGACGAGAGAGCAGAGCAGGTAAGAGGCGAGGGAGTGTGACACCGTTGCAAACGCGATGCTACTATGCTAGGTGGCTCCAATAATACCTGGCTGTAGCCAATAGCCTACAAACTACGGCCACATGATTCTTCGGTAGATATCACATATATACAGAACTAGACGCAAATGACAGACACGGCAGCTTTAGCAACATATATAATAAAGAACTAGATGCGTTAGTAAACAGTTGCCATCTTAAAGCAGTAAACTTCTCATGAAGGCTCTGTTGTAGAGAACCTTCCTGGTGAACCTAAGTCACTTTTTATCTAAAATGTTCCTAAATCGGCAAAACTCAACTTTAATATATCTTTAAATGATGAAACAGTTTAAGAACTTATGCATGTCGAAAATAGACGGAAGGGAACTAATGCAATAACTGGAGCAATTTTAACACCTCTAATGATTGATTCACAACATTAAATGACTTCCACACATAGCAAAGGTTAGTATCTAGTTATTATTATTATTATTATCTAGTTATTGCAATATCCGCAATACCCCTGTTATCCCAAAAACCCTTTAAACTTCAGATTTTTTTTTTTTTTTTTTAAAGAAAGAAAAAAACATGAAAATTATCACCAGGTACTTTGTCAAGTAACTAATTACTTTTACATTCAACTAACTGAGTTACAAACGCAATTACCTTTTGGGAGAAGTAATTTGTAACTGTAATTAATTACTTTTTTAAAGTAAGATTAACAACACTGGTAACGGTACACAAAAATCTCGGTTCGGTACGTACCTCGGTTTCGAGGTCACGGTTCGGTTCATTTTCGGTACAGTAAGAAAACAAAATGCAAAATATAAATGTGCTAGTTGTTTATTACACACCTTTGTGCTTTCAACAAAAGGAACATTAGCCAATACACAGTTAGAATTCTGCTAAAAATGTAGCAGGTATTTAAAGATAATCCAACAACAATTTGCCTTTCAGACCCCGCGTATTGGTCAGCTTTCTTTCTGAAAGAAAGAAGAAAAAAGAAGTGCTGTGCTAGAGAGAAAAGCAATCCCAATGACAAAGAATTTAACATGTATTTTACAAATGAAATGCCTCAATTATTCATTTTTTTTTTCTTATGAACGGTTTTCAAAAGCTTTATTGGTGGATTTTCTCAAGTTAAAGCGCCACACAGAAATTAATAAATGTAATTGTGCGAGCAGGATCTTTGTACTATTCTTATTATTTAATTACAGGTGTTTTAGCTCATTTCAATTTATTTTATTTAAACGGGCTATTATTTATTTTATTATGTGTTTATATTTTACAAATGTGATGTAGTATTCATTTATATTGTATATTTTATGTTGTATAACACATAGTTCCTATGTGAATATTAGTTCCTACTTGTTTTGTTGTGGTAGGAGGGTTTCTTATTGAACACGGGGCCGTGTTGGTTATTATTATAGCAGAGAAGATAGCAGTAAATCAAAAAAGACAAGTCAACTGTGCCCCAATCTACCACTCAAGAGATCTGATGGACTCAAAAAGTGGGTTACGATTGCATATTAGTTTGAAAATCGACCGGATCCACCGTATTTTTACACGAGTGACTTCCGGCCCGATCCTAGCTAGTAGTATTGACGCAGGAGGGCCGCATCTCGCTTCAAATAATAAACTCTGCCGTTTTTTTTGCGTGCGTCGTGTTGAGCTGCTTCTGGGACGCGTCTAACACGCGGCCGCACTGCAACTGGTGTGCATAGGCTGATTGACTTTAACGGCCGCGTTTCACTGCGTTCTCGCGGCGGCCACGTTGTCGCGCCGTTGACGTTTCTGGGTTATACTGCCGTACCGTGTTGGTCCTCATTATAGTAGAGAAGACGGAGTAAATATAATCTACAAAAAGAAACCGATCGACTCACAGCCTCGAAAAGTAAGGTGGGTGGGAAACTCGTTTGGTACGCCTCCGTTCCGAACCGAGGACCACGTACCGAAACGGTTCAATACAAATATGTGTACCGTTACACCCTTAATATATAGTATTTCATCTTTGATAATCAACTAGGTATCTTCTCCTGCTTTATTTGAGTTCAGGTAGCAGGTGCAGCAGTTTCAGCAGGGAAGTTCAAATTTCCGAAGCCCGTCCAGGGCTTTCACTGGTAGCCCCAACAGGAATCCATTGTAGTAGTACAGGCGGAGTGTAAAAAATGCCTGGATGAGACTCTGGGCAAAAAAAATAGAGAAGGAAAGAAATCTGGAAGTATTTTTTTGGAGTGGAAGAAGGCGGATTTGTTGATGGATTTGATAAGGGGATGAAAGGTGAGATTGGAGCCCTTGATGACACAGACGTTTCTCACTTTGGAGGATTGAGTGATTAAACAGCCGTGTCAAGGAGATCTCAAACCTTCCGGAGCAGTGGCCTGAGAGCCACAACCAAGAGCTCAGTTTTGTTATCATTGAGTTTCAGAAGGTTTAATGACATTCAGGTTTTACAGTACGTCATGGAGGGAGTTGACTTGGGTCTTTAGGGTCAATATTAGAGCTGTCCCGACTAGTTGACGTTGTCGACGTCATGGATGACGTAAATGCATCGACAGGCGCAACATACCGTCAACAGGTATTGATGGGCTAAAAAAAAAACACGCGGATAAAGTCGAGAATGACGAACACTCGGCATGTGCACGGCACAGAGATGTTCCAACGTATGTTCCAAAATGTCAACAAAAATGAACTCCTTCACTCCCAACCATTTTCACCGGTGCAACCCCCTTCGCTCCTGGCCGTTTTACTGGATTTTGACTGATTTTGCAAGGCCCACAGAAAATTCTGGTCTTTTGCAATATAATCATGGAACCCTCCAAAAGAAAGATTAAACTCTCTTCTTTCAGCGGGAAAAAAGTTAGTTGATATCTTTTTCAATTCTTTAGAAATTAGCATTAGAAAATAGCTTAGTTTGAGCAATTTCTGATGAAAAAACTGAGAAATTGAGCTTTTTGTAAAAGCATACATTTCAAACATAACTTTGACTTTAACACAGCTATTTTATGCTTTAGTGACATTCCAAAAATCAGAATAATGTTTTTCTTCTACAAAATAACATAAACAACAAGACAAATAGAGCTTTTGTTAGCAAAGTAACAGTTTATTTACACATTACTAAACTATTGAACTGAGAGATGACGCTATTGTGGCCGCGACAGCCGGGGTGAACATTTCCCTCATCGCTGTAATATATTGATGGGATGATCTATGTCATCCTCGATCAATTGGTTCGCCCTGGGAAGCACATCCTTGTTTGACATGTCATGTGTGGGTCTGCGGGGAATATACAGAATGTTTATGTTTGATGTGTGCGGCACAGTGCAAAGCAGTGAGATTAAAGACGTATGCTGCACGGTGTTTACCCACTACGGCCTATCATTCTAATGTTTATAAGTGTAACAAATACACAACAATCGCCGCTTGTCTCATCAAGATGGATTTTTTTGAGTCTTTCTTTTGTGGTGACCACTGCCTTGTGGCGGAGTTCGCCTGGTGAACTTGTGTGGGGCATGTTGTGTTTCTGCCGGGAAACTGGTTTGGCCGTGCGCGTTTCCGGCTGAGTCACGGGACACTGGAGGGTAGCTGGGGACGCGAGTGGCCGAGCACGGCGGAGCGGGCTCTGCTCGGCGAGCAACACGGACTCAACGGCATCGTCTGCTGCACTGATGGTCCCAGTAGTCCTTCTCGGACTTCCTGCGCCTGGCGTCCTGGTCGTCCATTCGGTCGTCTTCCACCGGCACCCCGGCCATGCGGCCTGGCCGTTCATTCCGTTGAATTGGGTTGCGGGTCCTACAAAATGCACTATTGCCCTCCAGTGGCCAGTTTTGTTGTTTTAAAATGGATTTTCAGCATTGTGCTTTGGAGCTACTGTAAGTTGCATCAGAACCTAGAGATGTCTCTTGTGAAAAAACATGTAAAAGACGTATAAATATGTCTTTGGGACACTGAAACAATTAAAAATAGAACGTATTCATACGTTTTTGGGAGCAAATGAGTTAATTGCTCAATTATAAAAAATATTAGATTAGTCGACTAATTGTAAAAAAAAAAAAAAAAGGGAGAAAATTAGTCATTTGGGACAGCTCTAGTAAATATCAAGCATATTAATCATATTAGCAGACTTTTTTGCCATTCTGATTTAAAATAATTTCAGTTGAATATCTCTGATCAACTGATTACACGTGATGCAATCTATTGTGATTGGAGTGTTCAAATGGAATGTTGTCCTTCGGTTTGGGCTTTTAACCCGATTCTAGCCAGTAATCAGATTAAAATGTTCCATGTAAGATTAGGGTATTGAGACATTATCGCACAAATAGGTGACTCCTTTTTAGATTTTAAAATCATGAATCTCCTTCAAAATGTGCAGATCATCAATAAAAATGTTTTTGATTTTTCCCATGAACTAATGATTTTTGTAATTTTTTTCCCCACCTTCATTCAATACTAACAGAGGCACCAGAGAAGCTCTCCTAACATTCTGCTTCCTGCATTCCTAAGATCCGCAGCAGACTCTCGGGGGGAACGAGGGGGCATTTTAATGGATGGGGTCCAAGGTCACTTCCTGTGCATTGATTAATTATGAATGGCCATAAGAAGCCGGGTATTAACGGGTGAACACAGTTTGAAAGGATAAGAAATGAACTTGAATTAGATCTCAGAATATAACAGAAGTGAATGAGAAAAGAAAAATCTAAGCTTATTTTGTGCAGGGAATTGGTCCGATTGGTCAATTTTTAATAGTTTCATCTGCATTGAAATCCTTTTTAGAATATATAATTTCTCCCACCGGACGACCAGACATAAGCTCATATCAACAGTGAGGTGTATAGCAGAAATAGGGAAACAGTTGACAGCAATGCAAGAGGAAAAGGAAAGCTTAGGAGAGCTGTTACTGGGCACTGAATCAAGTTTCCTGTTTACTGTAACAACAGGCATCCAGTGTCAAGATTGATGTGCCACATATCACACCACTATGAATAAGAGTCATCCTCTGAATGCTGCCCACTCCTGCCACAGCATGACATCAGTCTGGCACTCAAAAAAAGCATCTAAACATTCAATACAATAAAGAACAAAATCTCCTCAATACCAAAAACCTCAATACAGATTTATTTTGCGGTGGATCTGTTTGGATCTCGCCTCAACTAGTCCAGTCCACAGCCAACCAGATGTAGGCTGTTAAAGATCAATAGAAAAGAAAGACTTGTCTGCAATAACAACCCAATTGCATGTTTTCTATGAGAACAGCTGCCTGAATGATGCCGAGATAATATGTGATAACATGACAACAGAGAAATTACAGGAAATAAGCAAAGGATGAAATTACTTCCAAATGGCAGTTGTTTGTCTTTAATTTAGCTAATAACTGTTGGGTCAGTGAAAGTCCACACTTCTGTGTGTATATACATATGTATAGATACATATATTATTCCTGTTATATAATTGTTATTATAATCATAATTAATAATAATTATATATACAGAAGTTGTATGCAGTTTTTTCCAAAAACTTGCAGGTCCCCCAAAGTTAGACAAAAATCAGTCAATTCATTTCTAATGGCATTTACTTTGCATTGACGCCCATGTACACAGATGCCAATGAGTGCTATGTAAGTCGATGCCATTGACGGCCATGTACGTCCAAATTTCCCATTCAATTTCAATCGCATTTACATTGCATTGACTCCCATGCACACGGATGCCTTTGACGGCTATGTATGTTGATTCTATTGATGCCAATGAACTTGGATTCCATTAACGCAAATGTAAGTCGATGCCATTGACGGCCATGTACGTCCAAATTTCCCCATTCAATTCCAATGGCATTTACATTGGATTGACCTGATATCACCAGGATATGTTCCAGAAATGTCCTGAAATCAACAGGAAGTGACCTGATATCAACAGGAAGTGTCCCCGAAATGTCCCCAAATCAACAGGAAGTGACCTTATATTACCAGGACATGTCCCGAAATGTCCCCAAATCAACAGGAAGTGACCTGATATCAACAGGAAGTGTCCCCAAAATGTCCCCAAATCAACCTTGGCGGGGCTAAGATCTGTATCTTCAAACAGCAAAGCCCCATAGTAATTTCTCCAGAAATGGCATTTTTTAGTTAAAATATCATTAATAATTATACCCGCAGGGCCCTATTGTCGTACGCTGACTAAATCTAAGCAAAGTGACGTGTTAGATTAGGTTTTTGACTGGCTTGCTACTAATTTACAGGCTTTATTCCATTTCTTTCAACTGTTTGTCCTCTATCTGATAGGAGGAGAAACTGTTTTGCTCAGTGGAAGGTTGACTCACACTTAGTATGAAGAAGTATAACACACTGATGGGCAGCGTGGACTCAAATTTTGACCTGTTTAAAGAGTTGAGAAAGTTGACGGGGAATCCACTTGGGTATTAGGTGAGATATATTGGTTTTGAATTTGAATTTTTTTGTTAATTGTCTAATTCCAAAGGGTTCCGTGAATGCATATTTTAAACTCGTGAGGTTCGGAACCTTTGGCAATTTGGATTCAAACGGGTGTTGGGGTTATATTTCGAAAAAAAAAAACGGTCAAGTGGTAAAAATAAAGTCGACTCACTTTACTGATAGAATTATCTCAGAGCTCGTTGAGCGTTGGTTATATCTCGGGAATCAAGGAGATGCTCCGCCGCTTCGGAGACACTCGTCAAGCACAATCGCTCTCCAGTCGTCGCCATTTTTTATTTGGTTGGTTTTTGAGTTGGAAGGACGCACAGCAACACGTGAAACACTGCACTTGCAAATCAACAGAAATGTGGCTGGAACCAATTGGATGAAATGCTATGGGCCATTTTATCAAACTGGACTTTTTGTATGCACTAGAATGCTCAATGACTTGTCTTTGTTTAAAGGAACCAGGAATTATAGGAATTATAATGCACAGAAACAAGGCATTGGTTGTGTGTGCAAATGTGACTCTTTACTTAGAAAATTTTCATGTTAATAGTCTCATAAATTTGGCTATTCTTAGCTTCTTTTTTTTTTGCAGCACTTCAAATTGTACTGTTTTTACTGGAGAAGGAATTGACATTGAAAATAATAATAATAAAACTAACCATGAGTAATTTCATTCATTTAACTCTCCAAAACGGTTAAATTTAGCAGAGAAATAGAAGTATCCTTAACTCTCACAGGGGAGTTATTGTTTAACACTAAAAAGCTTAATTTTGACACCTTCTGCTGCGGTCGCATATAAGCAGCAGAAAAAGGTTACAATTAACTCCCTGGGAGTTGTTCTAACACTGCTGATTTTGCTGTGGAGCACTCAAAATGTTGCTCAGTGTTCTTCAAGTGGGCCCAACATTACACTGTTTGGCACTACTGCACAGCTCCTCTCATAATTATTGGACGCTGATCAAAAGAAAAGAAAAAACAAGTGCAGTACAAGTGCATGAAATCAATTTTTATGGCTTGCTTTGACTTATGATTTGAAAAATAACATCGCAATGCCTTCTTTTGAATGCATTCATTGATTTTAAGACCTCTAAATTGTTGCTTATGTTCATGTTTCTTCAAACTTTATTACATTGAGTAAACACATACACTACTGTGCTTTTTGGGGATGGTCTTCATGCGCTCACTTTGACTTTAATTTGGGTTGTTCATTTACTCATCCAATCAATCTTTCATGGACCCTCAAAATACAGACGTATAATTATAGAAACAGTTCATCCTTGATTAAATAGTATATATAAAAATGCAGTCTATTGTAAAAATGTTCCTGCTTAATAAATGGATGTGCAGTTCAGCTCAAACAAGTCTGTTTTAAATGGTCAGATTAAGGTTTCAGGTTTTTTTTGCCTGTTTTCCTCCATTTGTCTGAGTGTACATAATGAAAGCTAAACTCAGATGGTCTTACCCACTACAAATTACTTGAAATGAGAAAAAAAAGTAACACACCAATATTTTAGTCCTGTATGATGCACATTATCACTTGCTGTCAAATAAAGAGATCTCAGTTTAAAGAGCAAGACTTCACACTGAGCACATTTACCGTATGCTAAAACAATCTCGTAAAGTACTGTGTATATATATTACTGAGTATTATGTATCTAAGTACTATTAAATATATGCGCGTTTGCTGCAACAGTTGCAACTTAGTTGTTTCGACCAAAGTACTCCTTGTATGCATTTGCAGGCTTACCACTGATGGGCGTAACTTTTGTTCAAAAACTAGCATTAAATTGAAAGAAAACATTGAAATAAAAAATAGGTTTTCCATTTTCACGGGCCAAACCAAAGCTTTCATGTTAAGTAAGGCCCCACATTTTTTAAAATCTGTTTTCAGTTACAAATAGCTTTGAGTCGGTGTCAAAGGAAAACTCACAAGAAAGAAGAACATGCAAACTCCACTAATTTCAAAGGATTCCCTGTAACTACCACGGTTCAACGGCAACATTGATTTGAGTCTGAATTGATTAAAATAAAAAGAATACTGAGCTCTGATCAAAAAAACAAAAGGACATTAATATAAGTACTGCAGCCTAACACAGTCCGTCTTAAAACATGATTCTAATAGAAAGACATTGATCCCAAAACTGCGTAAGGAAAAAAAAATGGCTACTTACATAGCAAGGCACACTACTTAGTTGTACTGAGTTTGAGACCCCTTGCAATAGATACAGAGAAAGAACAACAGAAGGAACCAAAGCAAACAGGTGCAGTCGAAGTTTATAACTTCTGTTCCCACAGTCACATAATTATGGTCAGAATCCATCGAAATGGCCTAGTAGATCTTTACTACAACATATACGCATCAAAAACCAAACAAAGGTGCCAGAGTAGACAAATATACAGTACTGTGCAAAAGTTTTAGGCAGCCTAAAACTTTTGCACAGTACTGTATATTTTTATTATATTATGTATATACAGGATATACTGTATGTATACATTTTCCCCAAGTGGAAGCTTCCGTGATCCTAATAAATTTAATAATTAAAAAAAATACAGTACTGTGCAAAAGTTTTAGGCAGGTGTCCTGCCTAAAACTTTTGCACAGTACTCTACTTTTCATAGCTACTCTGTACCCACATACTACTAAATTGAACGCACAATTTAGTAATCTGTACTCGGTCTGCTGCTATCGATTATTTAGGTAATTGATTATACTATCAGTTCGAATAATTGATTAATCGCATAATCGGATTATGAACATTTAATGCGTTGCAGAATAGATTTAAGGACACGTAAAACAAATAAACAAGTATTTATGCTTTTAATAATATTCTTTTTGGCTTGCAAATATTGCACTTTCAAAAGAGCATAAAATGCGAATACAAAATTAAATTCCTGAAAGTTTCATCAAACGATTTCATTTCACATGAGCAGAAATAAAGAAAGAAGAGCAAAAATAAATTAAAATACCTGAGCTTAGCCTCAAACGATATAAAAAATATATACTGTAAATGAGGACCTCAGTACTACAAAAGAATAATTGGCTAACTTGCCTAGCAAAAGTCCACTCGCTTAAATGATTACAATTTTTTTTTTCTTTTTTTTTTTTTTTTTTTTTACAATGCTCTAAAAATCGTTCAAACATATATTCCAACAAAAAAACTGCCAAACTAAATAATGACTGCATAAACAAACACATTAGCTCAAACAAAAACCTACTTTTATGTTGGTCTTAACAGGGAGCAGCTGGATTCAACTATATTACACGAGTTATGGCATGTTTACTGTTGCCGCTAGAAGGCAGTGTATCCACTCAAATCAATAAAATTAAATGCAACACTTTCAAGCCAAACCATTTCAACATCACTCTAATTAAATGTATTCTCGAAGCAGCAAAATTTGATTTGAAGCTTTTTTTTTTCGAATCGAATCCTCGAGTTAATTGTTGCAGCTTTAATCTGTACCCTCTGTTTAGTTTGTACCCATAGTTTTGTAACCTGTATCCACCGTTAGTTTACTAAACTGTGAGCTCTGTACTAGGCATGTGCCGGTTAACGGTTTCAAGGTTTACCATGGTATGAAAACGTCACGGTTTCAAAACTGCTAAAATTTTCTGTCACACCATAGTACTGGATTAGCTATTTTTTATGTCCCAAAAATGCAGCGACAAATGGCTTGGAGCGGCAGCTCTCACCCCTCCCCCTCCGGTTGTTGCTCCGTCCTTTGTGTCAATGACATGGCTGTCGCTCTCAGAAACTACACCTGAACTTTTTCAACCCCCCCTCAAAAATGTCTAGTCTAGTATGGAAGTATTGGGGCTAACAAAAAGAAACAGACAGACGCAGCTTAGAGGAGGAAGGACAGCGGACATGCAGGCAACACCTACAACCTGATTTCACATTTCGGTGACCTTACACTTTCACTTTACACAAAATTTAAGGGAAGTAAACGCTGTCGTGAACGTTTCCCACCAGCTACGAGAGTTCACTCCAGCGTGTTTCATGTGTATAGCGATGGTAAAACAATAACGTAAACTTGTTATCGAGACTATTAACGTGGCTAGTTAACTTGCCCAGATGGCTAACTAGTTTTATCTCTAATCGTGTGCTTTGTTAAGTCTTCCGACATTGTAAACATAAGAAAATATAAGAAACTCCTGTTCAATGGAAGAAAAAATAACACATCTCAAAATAACACATTTTAGAGCTATAATTTCTTTCTGTGTTGAAAGAGGGTGGGTGGTTGTGTATAATGTGTAAATAATGATACGAGTCATACACACGCGATGTCTCTTGCTGTCACTCTCAATTAATATTCACCTAGTTAATATTAAAAGTAGTAGTGGAACAGTAACCCAGAAAAGGTGAAGACACTCACATTCCTGCATAATAACTTAGACTTGAGAGAGAAATATGTAGAAAATAAGCAAGTCTCAAAAAATATTGCGATGGAGCTTTAAAGTCAGTGAAGTGCTTGCAAAATTATATATATATATATACCAGTATATATATATATATATATATATATATATATATATTTTTTTTTTTTATTTATTTATTTATTTTTTTTTTTAATGAAAGAAATATATATATTATTATGGTATGTTTAGGAACTTGAGCTGTTGCTGTCGGTTTAGTCTAGAAGTTCTGTTTTAATTTTATTTAAAATATTTCATTTATTTTTTATTTTATTTATTCATGTTGGTGTTCTAATTTGCAAATATGTTGTGAAATATAAGACAATCCTGTTCAATGGAAGAAAAAATAACATACATCTCAAAATAACACATTTTAGAGCTATAATTTCTTTCTGTGTTGAAAGAGGGTGGGTGGGTGTATCATGTGTAACGAATGATACGAGTCATACACACGCGCTGTCTCTTGCTGTCACTCTCAATTAATATTCACCTAATTAATATTAAAAGTAGTAGTGATTTAGTAACCCAGAAAAGGTGAGCAAGTCTCAAAAAATGTTGAAATGGAGCTTTAAAGTCAGTGTAGTGCCGGCAACATAGTATATATTAAAATATACTTAAACGTGTTGTATTATCTTTAGCAACTTGAGCTGTGGCTGTCAGTTTAGTCTTGAAGTTCTATTTTAAATTTATTTAAAATATTTCAGTTCATGACATGTTAATGTTGATGTTCCAATTTGCAAATATGCTGTATTTTTTTTTTTTTTTTTTTAAATCTGGTTCAATGGGGAAAAAAACACATCTCAAAATAACACATTTTAGAGCTATAATTTCAATACCGTGAAACCGTGGTATTTTTGCTTAAGATTATCATACCATCAAATTCTCATACCGACACATGCCTACTCTGTACTAAATGTGACAAAGGGAGTCGAACTTCAAATGAGTTGTATGGATGTGGCAAACACCTGAGATCACATCTCATGTAATAATACAAAAACATAAGATAGTCTGTTAAAGATGGGATTCTGAGAAGTCCATCGCAACATAGCTCTAGATTTATGTATGTAATGGATATCGCTTTAATGCAAATACGGGGGACACCATCAGGACTCATAAAAAGCAGTAGCAATATGGAGCTTCAATCATTCTTTCTATGGGCCTGACGACCTCGATATCAGATGTCACGACAGTTGACACCAAGCAAACTTGAATGTATACATGTGGTTTTGATAACTTTACTTGTTTTCAAAACATGATTTAGTGGAACAGATTTTCCATTTTTGGTGTCAAAACTAGCGGCCAAACAATAGAAAAAGGTCTGGGATTTTGTTTATTTTATAACTTCTGATCTTGAAGTTATCTTATATATACCCGGTATTGATATACTCCTTGAGAAAAAACATTTTTGCTCTGAGGAGTACAATGTTTTGAAAACAAACAGAATAATAATTATCTTTAAAATCTCTCCAGTATTAAAAAAATACACATATGCAAACGCGACACAGGAGGGGCATAAGCCAAGATTGGAACCTTCCGACTGTGAGGCAGACGTGCTAACCGCTAGTCACCATACTGTGCAAAAACAACATTTCATACCCAATTCACCAATCACTAAACTGAACGATGGCCAAGAAACTAAACTCCAGGGCGCCAATTTAATCTAATGTTCTCCAAACTATAATTTTGTTTGCGGGATTGAAGCCCATTCCTGATTATAGTGGACACGGAAAGAAAAGGGCAGCCGTTCACTACTCGCCTTCCCCCTCTTTTCCACCTCCTTCCCCACCCCTTCTGCTTTGAGGAGTCAAATTGGTTCCAGATGCATTCTCTCACGGCTTGCCTCCAAAACAAAATCACAACATGAAAGACATGACGGAGAAAAAGTTTCCCCAAACTCACTTAAGAGAAAAATGCGAGGAATTTTGACGTAAAATAAGGAAGAGTGGCAATATGTGACTTCCCTAAGCAAGCTTGCTGATTACTTTCACTCACGGTGATGGTAATTGCACTGTTTAGAGCCTATTCCTCGGCCCCACTATATAGTAGACAATGTGCACCCCAAATGAGGATCTAAGAGCTGTGTTACTTTCATGTTTCGGGCAGATGTGTGAATGGGGAAAAAAAGCGATCCGCATCCTTAACCCATGTGGACTTGCACATCAAAGACTCACATGTTCTAATAATGTAGATTGGACCTTTAAAGGCTAGCGTGCAGTATGGCACCACAAAAGGTGTTTAAGACGACAGCTAAATGGTTTTAAATGAGAAAACAAAAAAACAATGTCAGATCATCATTGACTCAGCCATTGAAATTAATTAGATTAAATTTAAAGCCATTGCCTGAATACACACCTCAGTGTTTGTGTGCCTTGGCAAGTACTTGTGAATTAACCTACTTGACAGTTTACAAGGACAGAAGAAACGTCTATTAATCTTTTTTTATTATTTGCCTACAGCCGTCATAAATTACAATACAGCACATTTTTGCGGGGGTTGATATAGCAACGAAAGAGATGCAGCATTGAATAACATAAGCAGTTATAAAGGTTCCCTCCACGTTTTTTTAAAGCCAGGGACCAGCCAGCTACTGTCTATCAACCATTCAATAGTCACTGATTGTATGATTAAGATTAAAAAAGCGCTCTTCAACAAAATAAGATCAGTAATTCACAAAATGCAATACACATGAAATTACTGATTTAAATCAGGGCTGCAGCTATCGATTATTATAGTAGTCGATTAATCTATCAAGTAGTTAGTTCGAATAATCGAGTAATCAGATTAGGAACATGTATTGCTTTGCAGAATAAATTTTAGGAGATGGAAAACAAAGGCTTGCTAAGATGGAACTTTTAAAAGAGCATTAAATGTGAATACAAAATAAAATTCCTGAGTGTTTCTTCAAACTATGCAGGATTGCATTTTCATTTAAAGATAAATTAAAAATACTTGTGCTTAGCCTCAAACAGTATAAAAAATATACATGAGGATCTAAGTACAAATGGCTAACTTGCCTTGCAAAAGTCTGTTAGCTTAAATGCTATAAAATGCTAACTTTTTTGTTTTACAATGCTCTTAAAAAATCGTTTAAACACATATTCCCAAAAAAAAAAAAAAAAAAAAAAAAAACGGCTAAATATACCTGTAAACTAAATTATTAATGTATTTAAAAAAACGGATTAGCTCAAACAAGAACTCACCTTATGTTTGTCTTAACAAGGAGCAGCTGGATTCAGCCATGTTAAATGAGTTATGTCATATTCAAAGGGCAATGTATCTACCCAAATAAATAAAACTAAATGCAAACACTTTCAAAACAAACCATTACAACGGAACTATAATGAAACAAATACTCGAAGCAGCAAAATTTGATTCAAAGCTTTTTTCTAATCGATTTACTCGAGTTCATCGATTCATCGTTGCAGCACTGATTGAAATATTCCATATGAACATAACTATGAAGTGTCTAAGACTTGTTTTGTTTAACCCCTTTAAACCTGTATTTTTTCTGCTGGGCAATAAAAAAAAAAAAAAAAAAAAAAAAAAAATCTGCGCTGATTTTTACTCTACTCAAACACCGGAACAAAGTGCAATTTTTTGGTCGAGGATATTTCATGGTATTAATTGTTATTTTTATGTTAATGTGTTTTTAATGAGAAATTAGCACTTTACGTTATCCTTTTTGAAGTTACGTTAAGTGAGCCATTTTCAAAGAGCCAAAAATAGCAAAAAGGGCATGCCAAACCTCATGATTTGATTTCGATGGGTAAAGTTTCATCCAATAGTCTCCCAGAAGTGGCAATAGCAACTAAATTCAGTGTAATTATTGGTTTAGAGACGCAAACACGTCATGTCCTTCAGCAGCATGCTCAGGTCTGAAGGGGTTAATCCAGTACATTGCATTTGTACTTAATTTTAACTACAATACTTTATTTTTTTAATACAGATAGTTACTACAAGTTTTTTTCTCCAAGTGTCATATGTGTTAGTAATTAAGTCTTTAAGTTTTTTTTTTTTTTTTTTTTTGGTAAATTTATTAATGTATTTATTTTAACTTTCTAATTATGTACGAACTGTTAAAAACTGCAGAAGGTGACAGTGGTATGCAACAATTACTGTAATAGTGGCTACTATGTGACTGTATTTTAATGCTGGTCAGTATGCAGGTAGGAATCCAAACAATGTACAAACAATGTTGTATGTTTTCAGGGGATAGCACCGATAAATGCCTAAATAAACGCTATATAGAATATTTTTCACAGTTTTGGAGAACTGCTAAAATTATAATGCCTATTATGTACTGTGTATGAATGCTTCCTATGTGGCGCCATAAACCAGCATTACCCGATTTAACTGTACCGTTATTCAAGTCTCAGGTGAAGTACTTAGAACACACATAACTTATATAGAAGCAAGTTTACGATTTTATTTAAGCAAACATTCTATTCGGACACGATACCTAACCTACGAGATGAAAATCAGTTGTAAATGGTTACGAGGACATACCGAATGGGCCAACAGGATGTCAGCTGTCACTAAATCCACAACAAATAACTTTGGAGAAAGAACTTCACACTCGAGCTGTAAACAAAGCATTTTTCCTACGGAATTTCAGGAAATAGGCGGGGAATGGGGAATAACTTTACAAATGACTTTGGTCGTGTGAGAAGAAGTCATCATACAAACAGAGTGAAGATTTAAACGAGACTCACCCTGAGCTTGGAGCGGCGGGAGGTAAAAGTTTGCGGCGAAAAGGAAGCCGATTATATGCAAACACACACGCATCTTATTGAAATCCTAAAGTGCATCGTGGACGAGAAGACGTGGAGAACATTGAAGCTGTGACATGGTCCATGAACACCTCTTTCTCTCGCTCGCAGTCACCCTTTCTCCCCCCACTCCCCCTTTCGCTCCCTTTATGGAACATGCGCAGAAGAAGGGGGAATCAGTTTGGGCCACCCAATTATTTAAATATTTTTTTACATGGGAACATATTGGTTATAATTTTGCATTTTCAGGGTTAAAATTTTCAGAAAACTCTTGGCCTCTGTAAATTTGAAGTGTAGAAAAAAAAAATTAAAAAAATAAACATTAAAAAAAAAAAAAACATTATAAAAAATGGAGTAGTGACAAAATTATTCATTTTGACAGAGGTGGGTAGTAACCAAGGGCGTATGTTTGCATAGGGACAGTAGGGACATAACTTTTCAAGATGCTCAAATTGTCCCAACCAACCTTTAAGCAACCTTATAAGGATTAGAGTATATAATGAGTTGAGTCATACAGGTAATTTAGATAGTCTTCCTGTACGTTGTAAGGAAAGAATTGACCACACCATTATGAAGTGGATTACTTTCATTATGTTCAAACTTACATATACCCCTTTTCACTTGCTGAATGCCCCTGTCCATTTTCCCCCTCAAACACATGTTTGATTGGCTGATGAGTGATGACATGACCCACCCCTGACACACATACACATGCTCACACTCACATGGCCCAGACAGAAATAAATGTCTACAACATGCTGCCTTCTTCGAAGACGAGGGATATTAGAAGTGTTTTTTTTTTGGCCAGCAGCAGCCACTGAAAGTACTTTAAAAAGACGCCAATGTTATGGAGGTGGGAAGCACACCACTAATTTTGCTACTGAAAGTCCGACCTGCATCAGAGTTAGCATAACATTAAACTGTGTGAACTTGCTAACCTGCCAAACTCGAGTAGGAGGCTGCTTAGAGAGAAGTGTCTTTCTGTTTGTGTTTTCAACTGTTAACGTTAAATAAACTGTGAGAAATGCGGTGAACTCTGCTGGAAACTATAGAACCAGAAAAAAGTGAGCAAGAAGCTGCTTAGAGAGAGACGGGTGCAGCATAACCTCCTATGTTGCTCACACAACACAACATAATCATAATTAACTATGTGCATAGAAAAAAGTTATCACACTAGCATTGCGATTAACTGGTCGATCGTGATTGACGTAATCAAGTCATTTAATTAGGTTCATATTCGCGAGAAATGTAACCCTGACCCCAGTTCAGTAATCTATTATGTCTTCTTAATGTTCCGACCCCGAGCAAAAAGTGTACATGCAGGTTATGCTGTTTTATCGTCCCTACCAATTTTGAGACCTAACCACCGCCCTTGGTAGTAACGCATTACATTTACTCCGTTACATATACTTGATTAACTTGTTGAGAAAAATGTACTTGTAAGAGTAGTTTTACGAAACCATACTTTTTAATTTTACTTGAGTAGATTTGTGAAGAGGAAACATTATTCTTACGCCCCTACTTTGGTCTACACTTGAGTTGTTACATTTTTCCTCTTTGTTGTGCATATTGACTTTATTTTTTGCCAGAGATGCCAACATAGCGCTACCCGTTTCACCAATGAGAGGTGGCCACAATAATCACATGACTCCATTATACCAATCAGACTCAAGCTTGCCGTTCCATGATCACGCTGGCCTGTTCAATCACATGGCGTCTTTAAAGCACCGTAAAAAATTAATTGGTTGACATAGAGCGCTGCCCTCAACATGACTCGAAAGCACGGATTTTAACTTCGCTCCTAGTTTTTATTTGGCACAGATTGACCACGGAAAACCGTTTTACTGCCAAAATGTCCTACATCGGCGAAACGTCTACACCAGGCGAATTTGACAACAAAAAATACTACCGTGCGCTTTCAGCTTGTTTTTTTTAGATGCATACAGGCAGAACATACAAAAAAATGCCTTGAGAAAATACTTAAATGTAGTTATATCAAATAAGGACGGTTTAAATACGCTACATGACTAATGTGGTCAACAGATCAACACTGCTTTAAAACTACCACTATGGCGAAAAGTATGAAAGGGAAATACATGCAAAAAGTATTTTTGAGGCAATGAAAAGGTAATAAAAAACTCAATAAAAACACAAATAGTGAGTACTCGCCGTGTGCGGGAGCTTGCATAAGCGCGCTGAGCATTGTGTAGAGGTTTCGTCACGTAACAAGGAATGGCTGAACGCCGGATATAGGATCGTTTAATTTCATAATAGGAACTATAAAGGAAGTATGCAACTATTCAAACTAGGAACTATTTTCTCCACTACAGGGCACTCATGCTCTTTGGACGAATGATGCTTCAGTTCTGTTTTTTTTCTCTCTCTCTCATCAGACTGTTCTGTTTAAAAAAAAAAAAAAAAGAATAACTGAACATCGTAAGCAGTTACTTACAATGTTACTCATTACTTGAGTATATTTTTGGGATAACTACTTTTACTTTTACTTGAGTTATATCATTTTGAAGTGATGCTACTCTTACTTGAGTACAATTTTTGGCTACTCAACCCACCTCTGCAGTTTGATAATAGATTAAGTACCTATTTGATCTCTAATGTAATAAAAAGTAGTTTTTTTACTTCCCTTATATACAGAGGTGTTAAATAAAATCTCCAGTACAGTTTACATGGCAAAATAACACTAAAAATATTGTAATTTTGACACACACACAAAATATAAACAGGCAGTTTTTCCACATAATCCCAGTTTTTGTGAAAGATTATTATTCATCGTAACATTCTCTTATTTTTGCGCCTCCAGAAAGCTATGGCCGTAAGTTCATATAGTAATGTACTATAGGCATGCACCGCCATTGGTGGCAATAGCCCTCCATACTAACTCCCTTCCAGTCAAAATAGATTGGACGTCTATCGCCATCAATGGCATCCAAGGAGGTAATGATGTATTTGTTATGATAAACTGTGTGTTAGTTTTGAATGGTAAAAAATGGATTTAACTTGTTTTGTAGTCATCAATATCAACTCTTTTAAAGAAGACCATCAATAGAGCGTAGTTTAATTCGTCCCGATATCGACTATATTTTCAATTGAACAGAGTAAAAGTAAGCTCCCCAAAAAGAATCGATAAAACACTCTGTAGTCACAACAGTCCCTTCCTGTTAGGATTATATGACAAACTAAAGATTTATTTTAATAATCTGAGCAAACAAGCATTAAACATAATCTCAATATCATGTTAGACCAATGAATAGAACACAATCTTACACATGGAGAGTCAGGTGGGGGGCATGGGTTTCCAAGTGTGTCGTCCCATTGTCCCCCTTAATACCCATGTCGGCTGAACCAAGGGGCTTTTTGTGACACATAGAATTTACCAGCAGGGAAATCTGTGTCCAATGAGACACCCCCTTTTGTATTGGGTCAAAGGTTGAAGTGAGGAGGATGTCAGGAGCGAGAGTGAGCACATTGGCTCCATGTGGGGAGACTACATCATGTCAAAAAGCATGAATAGTGAGAGGCCCAGAAAAGTTTAGGTAAGTTGTTCATAGAGATGTTTTAAATCTGTGCTGGTTTGATTCATCTATGCAATCAGACTGTTGTTAAATGCCTCAAACCCCTGTCCTGATATATTTGTAACAATTACGAAAGAAGGAAAAACAACATATCACGGGAGGAAACATTAAAGCCTGTTGAAGAGAGAGTCTCTTGTTTGCTCTTGAATGTACAATATAAACCCCGAAGCCAGTTGCACCATCGCTCTCTTTCACCCCAACAGACCCACAGATTAAATATAAAGGTTCATTGTCCTGGCAGATGTGCTTGGGCAACATGAACAATTCACTGTGGTTTTGTTTTGTTTCTCCATCAGGCTTGCTGGTGAGCCCACTAATTGGGTTTTTATTTTCAAGCCTTATACGTATTTTTTGATTTGTGAAGCAAATTGCAAATATCCCCATTGTAGGATTGATAATGGTTATCTTTTGTTTTAAAATGGAAAGGAATGATGTAATGCATCATGTAGAGTAGAGTAGAGTAGAGTAGAGTAGAGTAGAGTAGAGTAGAGTAGAGTAGAGGACCCCATCTAATAACAGGTGTGATATATTGTACAGACATTATTTAAAAACTAGCCACCACTGCTGCTAGATCCCCGGGCTCACTGTTAAACACATACAGTGGGGCAAATAAGTATTTAGTCAACCACCAATTGTGCAAGTTCTCCTACTTGAAAAGATTAGGGAAGCCTGTAATTGTTAACATGGGTAAACCTCAACCATGAGAGACAGAATGTGAAAAAAAACCAGAAAATCACATTGTTTGATTTTTAAAGAATTTATTTCCAAATTAGAGTGAAAAATAAGTATTTGGTCACCTACAAACAAGCAAGATTTCTGGCTGTCAAAGAGGTCAAACTTCTTCTAACGAGGTCTAACGAGGCTTCACTCGTTACATGTATTAATGGCACCTGTTTTAACTCATTATCGGTATAAAAGGCACCTGTCCACAATCTCAGTCAGTCACACTCAAAACTCCACAATGGCCAAGACCAAAGAGCTGTCAAAGGACACCAGAGACAAAATTGTAGACCTGCACCAGGCTGGGAAGACTGAATCTGCAATAAGTAAAATGCTTGGTGTAAAGAAATCAACTGTGGGAGCAATTATTAGAAAATGGAAGACATACAAGACCACTGATAATCTCCCTTGATCTGGGGCTCCATGCAAGATCTCACCCCGTGGCATCAAAATGATAACAAGAACGGTGAGCAAAAATCCCGGAACCACGCGGGGGAACCTAGTGAATGACCTACAGAGAGCTGGGACCACGGTAACAAAGGCTACTATCAGTAACACAATGCGCTGCCAGGGACTCAAATCCTGCACTGCCAGACGTGTCCCCCTGCTGAGGCCAGTACACGTCCAAGCCCGTCTGCGGTTCGCTAGAGAGCATTTGGATGATCCAGAAGAGGACTGGGAGAATGTGTTATGGTCAGATGAAACCAAAATATAATTTTTTGGTAGAAACACAGGTTCTTGTGTTTGGAGGAGAAAGAATACTGAATTGCATCCGAAGAACACCATACCCACTGTGAAGCATGGGGGTGGAAACATCATGCTTTGGGGCTGTTTTTCTGCAAAGGGACCAGGTCAACTGATCTGTGTAAAGGAAAGAATGAATGGGGCCATGTATCGAGAGATTTTGATCTCCTTCCATCAGCAAGGGCATTGAAGATGAGACGTGGCTGGGTCTTTCAGCATGACAATGATCTCAAACACACAGCCAGGGAAACAAAGGAGTGGCTTCGTAAAAAGCATTTCAAGGTCCTGGAGTGGCCAAGCCAGTCTTTAGATCTCAACCCCATTGAAAATCTGTGGAGGGAGTTGAAAGCCCGTGTTGCCCAACGACAGCCCCAAAACATCACTGCTCTAGAGGAGATCTGTATAGAGGAGTGGGCCAAAATACCAGCAACAGTTTGTGAAAAGTTTGTGAAGAGTAACAGAAAACATTTGGCCTCTGTTATTGCCAACAAAGGGTACATAACAAAGTATCGAGATCAAACTGGGTGGGTCAAACTGTAACTCGCTCGTTATTTTTGTGTTGCTCTCCTGTGTTTCATGTTCCACATCTTCAATCCTTGGTTCTCGTTCAGTAGTTGTTGTCACTTTTGAAAGCTTAGGTTTGAAAAAAAAAAAAAAGTATTTCCATTTTGCATCTTCTGTCCTCTGGTGGTTTTGGCTAAGCAAAGCAAAATAGCCAATCTAAGGTACTAGTCACATGATCTGTTCGAAAAATAATTTTGACCCATTATAAAAAAAAAAAAGTTTTTTGTTCATTTCATTCATTTATGTTGTGTGTTTTATTGCTTTACAACTTTTATAAACAACATTTTACTGGCAAAGTCTTAATTTTAAATTCCTATATAGGAAAGTCAACTACATGCAATGAAATTTTAGGCCAACAGGTGGGCTATTCCCCCTTAATCTCTACATACGGTTCAATCATACTTTGTTGCAGTCACTCCTAACTCACGACAATACCAAACCCCATGTGGTTGAAGTATGTCAGAAGTTCCTAGAGGATGAAATCATTGATGGTTATGACTAGCCAACCTGTTCCATAGACTTGAATCCAATCTCGTATTCTCCTTCTCACCTGGAGAATTCCCAAATACAAGAACAAAAAAACACAACAAAAGAATGAAATGCTATGTACTTGAATTTCAAAGTACAACCAATTAGGGTGAATCTTATTGTTTTTAAGACCCATCCATCTTCAACGACTTATCCGAAGCCAGGTCGCGGGGGCAGCAGTTTCAACAGGGAGCCCCAAACTTTGATTTCCCAGGCCACATTAACTAGCTCTGACTGGGGGATCCCGAGGCACTCCAAAGCTAGTGTCGAGATATAATCCCTCCACCTGGTTCTGGGCCTGCCCCAAGGTCTCCTCCCAGCTGGACATGTCAGGAACACCTCCCTAGGGTGGCGCCCTGGTGGCATCCGCTCCAGATTCCCGAACCACCCTAACTGACTCCCTTCTATGTGAAGTAGCAGCCACTTGACTCTGAGCCTCTTGCGAATAACAGCGTTTCTCACCTGGCTCTAAGTGAGACGCCAGCTATTCACCTAAGAAAGCCATTTCGGCCACTTGTACCCGTGATCTTGTTCTTTCAGTTGTGATCCATCGCTCGATCGGTAGATGGAGAGCTTTGCCTCTCGGCTCAGCTCCCTCTTCGTTGCAACAGTGCGATAAAGCGACTGCAATATCGCTCCTGCTGTCCCGATTCTCCGTCCAATCTCATGCTCCATTGGTCCCTCATTCGTGAACAAGACCCCGAGAGACAAATTAAATGTATGTATGTATGTATCTCTATTAATTGAGCAGTATATAATTCTTGTACTCTGTAAAAGGACAATAAAGGTTATTCTATTCTATTCTATTTGAATGTGGATACAATACTAAATATGACCACCTTGACAGTTATCTGTCACAGGGTGATTTCATCATCGAAAAGTCCTATACGTATTAGTTATTCTTGCAACTGGCATCTTGTCTCATTGTGGCTAGTAAAGGCTTGTTTGAGCAAAAGGGAACTTATTCCCGAGCTTTTCATGACAGATGCTGCATCTGACATGTCGGTGCCCAGGGTTCCCATTCCTACATTGCTGCAACTATTTGTTTATGTTTCACAGGCAGCAATTAATGGCCTTTCAGCATCTGTCAGAATGTGAAGAAAACTCACACACTCAAGACAGAAGGCCAAAGCCAGTGAATGGAAAACCTACATTTACCAAAGCAAACACCTGTCATGTTAACGCTAGCTGTACAGTAGTGTTCAAGCATCTGGAGCTGCATGGTTTAAACACACACACAATCACTAGCATAATTGTCTTCGCTGCCTCGCATTGATGTCTTTTTGGTTGTTGTTGTTGAGGCATAGAAGCGAAGGGAAGACAGACACGGCCAAAGAGGAGTACTCTGTCAGTGCTTGGGTGTCAAGTAAGATGAATGACAAAGAGGAACATATGGTTTGCTGTTTTCCCACTTAATCCTCCTTTTAGCATGTGGCTGTTAGCTCCATTTCCAAGTGTTTTGGTTGAATAAGAGTTGGCACAAATGTGACCACACATTGTCGATGATTGTAGAATAAATGGAAATGACGCAAGCCATCTATCCTGAAGGGGGTTTGAACATTTATTCCATGTATACGGTACACCTTAAGGCACAGGTGTCAAACTGATTCCAGAAAGGCCTAGTGGGTGCTGGATTTTGTTCCAACCGATAACGCGCAGAGAGTTTAACCAATGAACTTCCTGCTGAAACAAGCAGCACCTGACAAAGTTTAACTGATTACACATGTAAAAGATCTAATTGGTGAAAAGGTGTCCTCTTCATTGGCTGGAAAGCAAACCTGCACCCACTAGGCCCTTTCTGGAATCGGTTTGACACATGTGCCTTAAGGCCTGTGCGCGAGTGCGCCCGTTAGGTAATGCAGCATTCTCGTACAAGAGGGATTATTTTTTAACATTTCCAATACTAGTACCCAAGGGCGTAGGTTTGCATAAGGATGGCAGGGACATAACAATACCAACTTTTCAGGATGCTCAAATTGCCCCCACCAACCTTTAAGCATCCTTTTATGCATTATATAATGAGTTCAGTTATGCAGATAATTTAGATTGTCTTCCCATATGTTGTAAGGATATAATTGACCTTACCATTATTAAGGGAATTATTTTCATTATGTTACTTACATTACCTTACATTTACAACTTTTTCACTTGCTGAATGCGCCGGTCCATTTTTTTCCCTCTCAAATGCACGTTTGATTGGCTGATGACTTGACCCACCCCCAACACACACATGCACGCTCACACTCACACAGCCCTGACAGAAATACATGACGACAACATGCCGCCTCCTCCGCCCACTTCGAAGAGGATAGATATTAGAAGATTTTTTTTCAGCCAGCAGCAGCCACTAATTTAGAAAGACACCAGTGTTGTGGAGGGTGGAAAACACACCACTAATTTTGCTGCTGAAAGTCCGACCTGTATCAGAGTTCGCATAACATTAAACTGTGTGAACTTGCTAAGCTGCAAAATTTCAGTAGGAAGCTGCTTAGAGAGAAGTGTCCTACTGTTTGTGTTTTCCACTGTTAACGTTAATTAAACTGTGAGAAATGTGGTGAACTCTGCTGGAAACTATAGAACCAGAAAAACGGTAGTAAGAAGCTGCTTACAGTGAGACGGTTGCTGCATAACCTCATATGTTGCTCACACAACACAACATACTGTACATACCATATAATCATAATTAACTTTGTACATTAAAAAAAAAAAAAAGTTTTTTTCGGGTGCCGTGGGCTAACGTTGCGACGACTGGTCGATCATGATCGACGTAATGGCCACCCCAGATTTAGCATATCAATTAATTGGGTTCGTGTTGCGTTGTTGTTGGGTTGTTTTTTTTGTTTTTTTTTCATTGTACAGTGCTTTCCTGCCCTTTATTTATCATGAACCATGTTTGTCATTGTTGTAAAGCACTTTGAGGACCTTTCGGGTTTTTGTAAAGGGCTATATAAATAAATTTGATTGATTGATTTATTGATATCCGTTAGAAATGTAGCCCTGCCCCCAATTCACCCAATCTGTTTGGTCTTATTAATGCCCCTTCCTAGGCAAAAAGTGTACATGCAGGTTATGCTGTTATATTGTCCCTACCAATGTTGAGACCAAACCTACGCCCTTGCTAGTACCTCTTTTGGACTGCTAGTACAATTAAACCGAATTGTAAACTAATGTGCTGCACTTACAGGTTAAACTACGGAGGTGCACAAACGAATGACATAATGTTTCTATAAATTTGTATCTGATGGGGGGACAACTTGACAGACGTTTCTGGACACCACAAGCCAAACAAAAAAGCCCAATGTCCAGAAATAAACGCATTTATTCTTCCATCCATTGTCAAAATTGCTTCTCTTTGTCAAAGAGCCTATTCCAGCTGACATTTGGCCGAAAATTAGACCACAAACTATACAGGTAAACCGAATTTTACAAAAAAAGTAGAAAATAAAAACCAAGTGTCCACTTATACATGTACTGGATAGACCTCAGACAAGAAAATTCTAAAATATTAAGAGAATAGAGTAGACTAATAAGGATAAATTATGTATTACAATTTCATGAAACAAAAAGCACTTACAAAATAAATTCTTGTGTATTGGATAGAAATGCTGTTCTTTGTAGATTTGGGGACTTTTAATCATGGGGAAAAGCATTACTTTGGTGGGGACTGTGAATGCATGGGTGGAGTATACCTTGAGGCCACATGTGGACCAAATGTGCCCACAAATGGCATAAAACCACATTTACTCGGAAACGTCAATCACTGTAGCCTGTAACTGAAACTTTATATGGCCAGGGTAGTTTTTGGCTGTAAACATTCCAATTGATTAGCTCACAACACATGCTTTTTGTCTTGGATATGCATACTGTATGTGCAGAGCACGACACTGCCATCAGTTTGAGTTAAAAATAAAAAATAAAAAAATAAAAAAATTAAAATAAAAATCTAATTTTATACATTGCTGCTGTTCAATGCTTACTATCATACTATTTGAATGGCCATCCATACAATTGTGTAAGTTAACAATAAGTGAGAATTTGATAGTTTGCTACTTAGGTAACATGAGTCTTTAGAATTATCAAACTGAAGTGCAAGTAGCATGCCAGTTTGGTTTAAATGTAGTTAATGTGAAGCGCTGCATCATCTATTAAAAAATCCATCAAATGACTTTTAAAACCATGATTAACTGCTCTGTGTTCTGTTTAACCAAATACTGCGCTGCAATACTGGACAACGCAGCTGGAAGACATATTTTAAACTAGGCAGTGTGTGACTTGTGGGCAAGCATCTTGTGAAGCTTTGTTTCATGGGCTTTTCTTTGCTCATACTGTATATGTTGTAATGACAGACAGTCAGTGATATGACATTTCTATGGTTTACTGGTGATGGTGCAAGATTTATTTGGCGCTGTTTCGAAGTGAGCCTTATTTGGATAAAGAACTTCACAAGGCAGTTGTGGGCTGCCCTATAAAGATAACTACCCTTTGTAGATGTAACCGGTGTATCAGCGCCACCCCGCGTTCCGCTCCCACATCTGACCAGGCCGGGACTCGAACCCGCATGCCACGATGCTTCCACTCGGCAGGCAAGGACGGTAACCACTGCACCAATAACGCTCGAGCAGCCGTTAGCGTCCTTACATGAAGGAATCGGCAGGGAGGTTTCCACGCTCCACAACGGACCTGCGTGTACCGGTTACATAGATACCATATTGGCCCGAATATAAGACGGCCCTGATTATAAGACGACCCCTGTTTTTCAAGACTCAAGTTTGAAAAAGGACTTTTTGAACACAAAATTAATTTTTATACAGAAAATAATTACAGTACATCCGAAACAAATGATTATAACAATATATGTATTTGAGAGAAAAAGCATGTAATTTTGCCTCATTCAAATCTTTATAGGTGAACATTTAAATAGAGTGCAATCACGTTCGTAAATGAATGGCTACTGCTTTTTGAAATGTAAATAAACCAATCTGTTGTGATAAAACAACAAAATTGCAATAACTGCATTAACCATCAAAGTGAAGTCCAACTGTAACATTAGTCTTGAAACAAATCTGAATAAGGAAAAACATTGCAATAAAATAATGCAAACTAGTTAAACTTGAGAGTAGCTGAGATCTGTCATGACAGAACATCGCTTCAATGATATCTGGTGCCATCTAGCGTCGTGAATGGGTATAATGTCTAGACCGCGAACATAAGACAACCCCCTCTTTTTCAGTCTTATTTCAATGCAAAAAAAAAACACTGTCTTATATTCGGGCCAATACGATATTAAACATTTATTATATTTTTCTTAATGTATGTGACAAATTACTGGTGTGTGTGTGTGTAGTTTATCTTTTAAACAAGCAAATTGTCCTGAAATTTTGTTGTTGTGTCGTGACTAAGCACGACTCAGCGCCACATTTAAAGGGAATAAAAGGAGCCACTTTGATTGGCCAGGGTTGAAGTCTATTGTGTTCATACCTTGAGTAGTGTAACCCTTTGTCTTTTATGGGTTGTACTAGTCCACAAATGTTCTACCCAGTCCAGTCTGTCTCCATGCAGGTTTACACCACCCTTCACGCTGGATTTAGGCTAATCACGAAAATAGAGCCCTAGGTACCACTTTTCTTTCTGAGATGGGAAAAAAGTATTCCCTTAACTTGCCAATTTCTCTGTGTTGGTATTGGCAAGGTACATGGACTGGTTTATACATAGCATTCGAGACTCAATACTACTGAGCATGAAGTGACAGACAAGTGCGTTTAGTGCTGGCTTGCAGCTGAACTGTGGTCACAGTACTGACCTTCACTGACAGCACAAACGCTATAATTTAAGCTGAAACTGGGATGGTGACCACTAAAGAATATAATGTAAATTTACTTAGCATAGTATAGTGCACATTATATTATTCCACACAGACTGCAACACATAAAGCTCCAGATTGGGAAAAAACCCCACAATTAATTAACCTGAGGTGTTCCATCACAGGCAACCCCCCCCCCCCCCCCCCAATTTTTCATACGGAAAATTCTGATATTACTAAATAGCGTATCGCATGAATGCTATTTTTAGACCGTGACGTCGCCATCGTAACGTGGAAGTAGGACATTATACACACGCCTTCACAAACAATCCATTATATTTCTGCTTGTTTTGTCCGGTAATCTTTTAAATATAAACATGCCGATCAAACACTGCCGCAATGGAACTTGTAGAAACAACTCTAGACTTTACGACATATGAAGGATTTATTTCTTCATACGTTTTCCTGAAACCAAAACAAAAATGTGAGGAATGGATCAACTTAAGCGGATGTCCAAAAGACCAGTTTAACGCCAGCGAGGTGAAGCCATTCACATTTCATATGTAGTAAACATTTTGTTGGGGGCCATGGTCCTTCAGAGGACCAAGAGGTAAGCCATTTTGATATTTTTACTTACTTTTTAGCGTGGCGTTTTGCCATGCTGCTTTAGTTTGACAATGAATGACCTAAAAAAAAATAAAATGGTGTCTGACTGCCACTGTTCCCTTTTTCTGTTGTAAAAAAAAAACTTTAGTAAGGGGGAAGTGTAAATAAATTATAGAATTAAGATTGTTAGTAATGAAAAAATTAAAAGTGTTCGTTGGCTGTCAAAGTAGCATTTGCAATCGCTACACACAAATAGCAATGTAATTTGCCCCCAAGAACGATCAGAGATGTAAGACAACCAGAGGATATAATATATAAGAATAACAGGGCGTATGGTGCTTACAGAATACATTGGTGAAACAGGAGAATGTCATTGTCAGTGGCGTGAGGAAAAAAAAAAGGTGTCGATAAAAAAGCTAAGGCAAAGCTTAGGTCGGGTCGGCTCTTTTTCCCGTCTTTTTCAGCTCTTGACACTCAAGCGATCTCTTTAACTGAACATTCCTATGTCCTTCCACATCTTTACCAGTGAATTTGGCACCAGAGACATCATTTTCGGACAGAATTGGCTCAGTAAACATCTTGCTCGTACACTATTTCCATTCATTTACTATTGGGGACAAACGGGAGGTTGACCCGCCTAGCCACAATTGTTAACGTCATGAATATTAATGAGCAAATTTGATTTCTCACGAACAACATTACGTTTCATTCACTGCTTATGAATATGAAGTCGTCTGATGAGGGAAGAACAGTCAATGGGGAAGAGTTGTCAAGGCATGCACATTCAGAATAGCACCATCTGCTGGCCTTTATTACAGACGCATGGAGGTATTACTGTACACACAGGAACAACTTATATGAAGAATTAAAAAGAAAAAAAATAGACACATCTGACAGACATCCTAAACACACTTGGTCCTTATCACAAACAAAGTGACCTAAGAAGAAGAACAAACAAGATAACAAGAGTAACTTTCCCTTGACAAAATTTGTGTGCTACTTCCTGCGAATATGCTACGATAATATATGAAAAAAAGAAAGTAATAACGTGTCAATGCGTTGCAATACGCATATATTTTTTTAATTGCAGTTTTACTTTCTAACAAACGGTGGCGATAGTGTCCCTACACGCTGTTTGAGAGTCACGAAAACATGAGGAAGAAGGCGCTCGTTACGTCATTTCTGCGTAATGACGTAATCTCGTACGTAGTGACGGATGTATCCTCACATCACATAACCTCGTAGTCGTGACTCGTGTGTTGTAATGCTCGTTGACATTGGAACTGAACGTGGATAAGTACTTCAGTGAGTCGCTGTTTTTATCTTTTGTTGTGTCCTCCGCCTTTTGTGTGAGTAACTTCTATAGTTTCGCTTCTCCGTGTTTACAGTATTTCGTTTTACAAACGGATTTTTAAGTTAGGAACTGTCTAATTTTAGCACTGCAGCTAGCTTGTCCGTAACTAACGACAGACCTGCTCAGGCTCAGCTAAATGAAATGCTTATTAAAAAAATAAAATAAAAATCAATTAATAGAATATGCGAAGTAAAACGCGAATATGTGGGTGACAAATAGTAGTGTAGCTGCCAAAAGGCTAATCTCAGCATATTTGTTTTTATTTTTATGTTAGCATGGAGGTTTATTTTGTCTAGGTATCATTTCTTCGTGGTATTACGTTGTATTTGTCTTATTAGGTTAAATACTATGTAAATACAGACGAGGGGGTGCACACTGTTGTTGTTTTACTGTGATATTTCTCAGTGTGACGCAAACGCAGTGGTAGGAAGTAACAAAGTACAAAATACTTTTTCCTGTACTTGAGTAAAATTGTTTTATTACCACTTTTATCGCATACAGAAAACAGATTCTCAATTGTTTCAGATCTGCAATATAGCAGGGAATTATTTGTCTTTTTTTTTTTTTTTTTTTAATAACTTTTCACTTTGTTGCAACATCAGACTGGAGAGGATGGGAGCCTCAACTTCAGCACCTGCTGCTCCTACGGTTCGGGCTGAGGCAATTCTTGCCACTCCTCCTCAAGGATGTCCAATGCACAAAGAAAATCAACCAGTTAAAGGTGATTTACACAACACAATACAATGCAAAATAGGAATTCAGTATGACTTAATGTGTGTCTATCCTATGTATTGTTTTTAAAGTAGTGTCTCCTCCATCGGAGTGTCCCATGCATCAAGCTCAGCCAGTTGCAGGTGGGTACAGGCTATAGGTTGATCCTCATGAAGCTAACCTAAAGCTAAGATTTTAGGGATATAGTCATGATAACCTGAAATAGTTCATTTTTATGTCAATTACATGACACAGTCCACAATGTGTTTGTTATTTATTTTCTATGTTTTTTATTTTTATTTATTTTTATTTTTATAACTGATTTTAGAGTCGTAAATTCATCACTGTAATGAATCTATGAAAAGCTTTCATGGTTTCCCTCAATACAGCATCCTAGGTATTCAATCGATATCATTAAAACAAATATACAAATTTATTTTAAACTATATATTTTTTTGCAGATTATAAGAGGCAATTGTTTCTTAGTTTGTTAAAAAAATATTTAAGGACAATCTGGTGTCCAAGCATGCAGCTTTTATTAGTATTACAAAGTGTACATGGTCCCATCAAAATCAGTGTTTTTCAAAATAGTTATTCTTACCAATAATGCACCACAAAGAAGGCAAGACAAAAGATGGCTACAAGGTAAGATTGTTTTGCCTTTTGTGATACTATAAATAGTAATGTTTAAATTGCCTTTTGTGATATTGTACATAGTTACGTTTAAATAAGCCTACTTCTGCACCGTTGGTGATCATTAACATAATGTGTAAAATTACATTTTTACACATTAATGAATGAGATATTTTACTGTAAAAAATATTAGGGAGCTCAAACTGTTGATGAGAAAAATTACGGAGTCATCATGAAATTCTGCTATTTTAAGATATCTTTGGTAAATGTCCTTCATTACCGTAATGCATAGCTTTCATGAGAATTACCCTCTAGATCTATCCTTAAATTCCTGTCATTCCATTTTTAAGGCTCTGGTCTGCTTGCAGCATCTCCACCTTCAGAGTGTCCCATGCACACAGCAGAAGCCGGCCCAGTTCACCAAGATAGGGCCTATGAATTTGTGGCGTGTCCCATGAAAGCTGCAGCAGGCGGAAATGATATCGACCCAGCAAATATGGTACAGTAAATACTTTATGAGGCTTTAAATTGTTGAAAGTGCCTGAAAATGTTAATTTTAACCTAACATTCATAACAATTAACGCACTACAGTACATGACGCTACACCTTTATCAAACCATGTAATAGTAATTCTTAACTTGAACTCATCTAGGTTATAAGATAACAAAATTATTTTTACACAAGTCTATTTTTCATGATTATTATTACTATTATTATGTTTTGTGACAAACATCCTCAGATGCCTCCTCCCAACCAAACACCTTCTCCAGACCAGCCCTTCAAATTGTCCCTCAACAGAGAAGAATCTACAATCCCCCGTCACGGCACAGAAAAACACTGGGTTTACCCATCTGAACAGATGTTCTGGAACGCCATGCTGAGAAAGGGGTCAGTGTGTGCGAAGATGTATCTCCAATACGTCATAACCGTTGCTTTTAAGAAAAATGGGAAAATGGAACCTGGGTTGTTGTTTCATTAAATATTTGACAAGATGCTGTTTGAAATACATCCGTGTTTCTCAACCATCATAAGATACCATATCTGACAACCAAACACAAAAAACACATTGTGACACTAAAGAATTAGGCAGATGAGAAAATAACAAGCTATTACAATATGAGATCTGATTATCTCTAATATGGATCATGGTACTCTAAGGTGGCGCTGGCGTGAGGATGACCTTGGTGCCCAAGACATGGGGAACATCATCAAAATACATAATAAGAACAATGAACAAGCCTGGCAAGAAATCCTGAAGTGGGAGGCGCTGCATGCAGGGTGAGGTACCAATCACTAGGCTAGGTTCATACCGTAGGTCTTAATGCACAAATCCGATTTTTTCGTGTTTTTCCCGACTCGAGTGAGGCATTAACTTGATGGTCTGAACGAGAAAAGTTGCATAAAAGTGGACCATTTCAAATCCGATTTAGGTCACTTTCGTATGTGGTTAAAACCCGATCTGGGTCACATTTTTCCAGAATGGCTGCAGTCTGAACTGTCAAGTCCCCCAAATCGGAATTCATGCAGCAATTATGTCAGCAAAGAGCGACAGAGACAGGGCGCTACGGTAGCGGTGCACGTTAGCGCCTAGCTTGCCTTGAACACGGCTTTTGGGGAAGGAGCGGCCTTGACAACATTCATCAAATAATAAAATGGCTTGTGAGTATGCTGGGTTTTCTCTCTGTGCTCCAAATGAGCAATATTTCAAGATTGCTTGCATGGCCGAGAGTCGGGGCAAACTGTACGCATGTCTGTGCGCCGTGCGCTCACAGTGCGTGCATGCTATCAATCCATATAAACTTTGAATATAAGACTAAACAGGGATTATTTATTTCTGTTACAGTGTATTACAAAAGTGAGTACACCGCTCGCATTTCTGCAGATAATTTAAGTATATCTTTTCATGGGACAACACTGACAAAATGACACTTTGACACAATGAAAAGTAGTCTGTGCAGCTTATATAATAGTTAATTTATTTTCCCCTCAAAATAACTCAAAATATAGCCATTACCGTAATTTCCCGAATATAACGCGCACTTTTTTTCCCCAAAATCAACTTGTAAACTCATGGTGCGCATTATAAACGGGTACATGGATGGAGACAGAAATATATACAGTGCCTTGCAAAAGTATTCAGCCCCCTTGAACCTTGCAACCTTTCGCCACATTTCAGGCTTCAAACATAAAGATATAAAATTTTTATTTTTTGTCAAGAATCAACAACAAGTGGGACACAATCGTGAAGTGGAACAAAATTTATTGGATAATTTAAACTTTTTTAACAAATAAAAAACTGAAAAGTGGAGCGTGCAATATTATTCGGCCCCCTTGCGTTAATACTTTGTAGCGCCACCTTTTGCTCCAATTACAGCTGCAAGTCGCTTGGGGTATGTTTCTATCAGTTTTGCACATCGAGAGACTGACATTCTTGCCCATTCTTCCTTGCAAAACAGCTCGAGCTCAGTGAGGTTGGATGGAGAGTGTTTGTGAACAGCAGTCTTCAGCTCTTTCCACAGATTCTCGATTGGATTCAGGTATGGACTTTGACTTGGCCATTCTAACACCTGGATACGTTTATTTTTGAACCATTCCATTGTAGATTTGGCTTTATGTTTTGGATCATTGTCCTGTTGGAAGATAAATCTCCGTCCCAGTCTCAGGTCTTGTGCAGATACCAACAGGTTTTCTTCCAGAATGTTCCTGCATTTGGCTGCATCCATCTTCCCGTCAATTTTCACCATCTTCCCTGTCCCTGCTGAAGAAAAGTAGGCCCAAACCATGATGCTGCCACCACCATGTTTGACAGTGGGGATGGTGTGTTCAGGGTGATGAGCTGTGTTGCTTTTACGCCAAACATATCGTTTTGCATTGTGGCCAAAAAGTTCAATTTTGGTTTCATCTGACCAAAGCACCTTCTTCCACATGTTTGGTGTGTCTCCCAGGTGGCTTGTGGCAAACTTTAAACGAGACTTTTTATGGATATCTTTGAGAAATGGCTTTCTTCTTGCCACTCTTCCATAAAGGCCAGATTTGTGCAGTGTACGACTGATTGTTGTCCTATGGACAGACTCTCCCACCTCAGCTGTAGATCTCTGCAGTTCATCCAGAGTGATCATGGGCCTCGTGGCTGCATCTTTGATCAGTTTTCTCCTTGTTTGAGAAGAAAGTTTGGAAGGACGGCCGGGTCTTGGTAGATTTGCAGTGGTCTGATGCTCCTTCCATTTCAATATGATGGCTTGCGCAGTGCTCCTTGAGATGTTTAAAGCTTGGGAAATCTTTTTGTATCCAAATCCGGCTTTAAACTTCTCCACAACAGTATCTCGGACCTGCCTAGTGTGTTCCTTGGTTTTCATAATGCTCTCTGCACTTTAAACAGAACCCTGAGACTATCACAGAGCAGGTGCATTTATACGGAGACTTGATTACACACAGGTGGATTCTATTTATCATCATCGGTCATTTAGGACAACATTGGATCATTCAGAGATCCTCACTGAACTTCTGGAGTGAGTTTGCTGCACTGAAAGTAAAGGGGCCGAATAATATTGCACGCCCCACTTTTCAGTTTTTTATTTGTTAAAAAAGTTTAAATTATCCAATAAATTTTGTTCCACTTCACGATTGTGTCCCACTTGTTGTTGATTCTTGACAAAAAAAATTCAATTTCATATCTTTATGTTTGAAGCCTGAAATGTGGCGAAAGGTTGCAAGATTCAAGGGGGCCGAATACTTTTGCACGGCACTGTATGTATTACATATATATATATATAAACCGATTTTTTTTCATTGACACGGCCACGTTGTGTTGAAGAAACGTATGCGGCGACCCGTTGCCGACCATTACGGTACGTGACGTCACCATTTTGTTTCGGTAATACTTCACACTAATCGGGCGAATGATTTCGTCTGTGTTAAATTCTGCTTTTTTCACTCTTCATAAAGCACAGAATTTAGTTTCTTGAACTCATTTGAGTCGACGTTTATTGCAGCTCCACAATTCGGAGCATAACAAATGTAAGGACACACACTTCCTGTGTCCGTCAACTATATCGGTCCCTCGGGAAACTCAAACCCAAATAACAATAGTTCAGTAGTTTTACCGTATCAATCCATGGAAGAAACATTTATTCATCATGAGGAAACGAGCAAGTTATACAGCAGCCTTTAAAAGAAAAGTTGCATCCGTTTTGTTTTCTCCTAGATTCTGGTCAGTTGGAGAAGTTGTCAAATCATATTATTACCGTAAATATTGTCAGTTTACGGTAATGTTTTGAACTACCAATGTGCTATGCTTGTGCTGTGTTTCACCAGTCAGTAAAATGACATCTCTGTATCTGTACACGAGCTCTGTTTTCTTGTATTCTTCTATTTATTGCTGCTAAAATTAGGGTGCGCGTTATAAACGGGTACAATAATTTTCCCCAAATTTTACAAGTAAATTTGGGGTGCGCATTATACACGGATGCGCCTTATATTCGGGAAATTACGGTAATATCTAAACTCCTGGCAACAAAAGTGAGTACACCGCATAGAAACGACGTACATCCCTAAATGTCCAAATTGAGTACTGCTTGTCATTTTCCCTCCAAAATGTCATGTGACTTGTAACAGGAGGTCTGTCAGCATTGCTGCAGAGATTGAAGAGGTGGGGGGTCAGCCTGTTAGTGCTCAGACCATATGCCGCACTCTACATCAAATTGATGTGCATGGCTGTCACCCCAGAAGGAGGCGTCTTCTGAAGACCGTACACAAGAAAGCCCGCCCGTCTCATCTCATCAGACCATAGGAGATGGTTCCAGTAATCCGTGTGTTTTGTTGACATGTTTTTAGCAAACTGTTTGCGGGCTTTCTTGTATACCGTCTTCAGAAGAGGCTTCCTCCTGGGGTGACAGCCATGCATACCAATTTCATGTAGAGTGCGGCGTATGGTCTGAGCACTCACAGGCTGACCCCCCACCTCTTCAATCCCTGCAGCAATGCTGACAAAACTCCTGTAACGAGTCACATGACATTTTGGAGGGAAAATGACAAGTAGTACTCAATTTGGACATTTATGGATGTACGTAGTTTCTAATGGGTGTACTCACTTTTGTTGCCAGGAGTTTAGATATTAATGGCTATATTTTGAGTTATTTTGAGGGGAAAATAAATTGACTCTATTATATAAGATGCACACAGACTACTTTTCATTGTGTCAAAGTGTCATTTTGTCGGTGTTGTCCCATGAAAAGATATACTTAAATGTATGCAGAAATGCGAGGGGTCTCGGACAGCGAATTAGTGCGCATGTGTGATACTTGAACGAGCTCAATGGACAAAGGCAGTCTGAACGGGCACGCCAATAAACGGGTTATGACAAAAAATCGGAATTGAGCATTATGACCTGCGGTATGAACTTGGCCTTAGATGATAACAGACTAGTTTCCTGCATTATTCTCATGTAAATGAACTGTAAAATCCTCCTACAGCGAATGTCCTTGTGGTCCAACCTTGAAAAGGTTTGGGGGTAAAGCCAAAGAGTACTCACCAAGAGCTCGCTTCCGCCACTGGATGGGGTAAGCGCTTTGAAGAAGAAATAGTAAATTACATTGTTTACTCGGATCAAACAAAAAAAGCACTATCTTTTTTTTTGTGTGTTCTTCTGCTTTGATAATCATGTAAACAATGGGTTCATTATTACAGGCTGGTAGTGAAGTGACACTTAAACCCATCAAAATAGCATATTGAGTGCCGCATTAATCCCGCTGATGCCTTACTCCTTCTCGCAGGTACGAGCTCCCATTTGACCGTCACGACTGGATCATTGACCGCTGCGGAAAGGAGGTCCGCTACGTCATTGACTATTATGACGGAGAAATAGACAAAGACACGTATCAATTCTCCATCCTGGATGTACGCCCGGCCTTTGACTCTTTGGATGCTGTGTGGGATCGCATGAAAGTGGCCTGGTGGCGCTGGACCTCTTGAAGAACTCTTGCATGGAAAAACGCACGTTTCTCATTTCAACTCTTTGCAAGTTTTGTGGTGCTGTGTGAAAAGAATCAGATTTTTGCAGGTGATCATGGATAGGAAGAAACAAGACAGTATGTGACTTTGAGCTTACTATGTCGTTGACTGTTTTTTTTTTTTTTTTTTTTTTTTTTTTTAAAACAAGATGTGCTGCTTAATTTATGTATAATTTTTTTCCCCCTCGAAATTACCTCCAAATATCGCAATCTGTAATAAATGTACTCATGATTAATGTTAAAGTAGCTCTCATAGTGTAAAAGGGTGGAGGCCACTGCTTTACACACTGTATTACTGTAAAATAAATATATCCAGAAATCTATCTAGCACAAAATTGGGAGTTTTTTATTTATTTTTTTATTTTTTTATTAAGGGATTGTATTTAATTCTTCTGAATTTATTGGGAATTTGATTCTTATGAATTCATTGGAAAATCAGAGAATGTATTGTGGACTGTTGTACATTATTCTCTTATATTCTTTAGACCGAAATAGTGGAAGTTCAACATATTGTGAAAACGGTGCAAGCCTTTTAGCTGCAGTTTCAAAGGTGAACAAAAGAGGGAAGTATTTCACTAAGATTGATGTCTTGATTTGCAGTCGCGGGACACGTACAAAATAATTTATACTGTAGTACAATGCTTCTAATGGCCTTTTAATGGTCCCTATACTTATTGTGTAGAGTTGATTTTAATGTAGAACTCTGATTTATCAGCATCAGGAGGTAATTTTTCCACTGAAGTAACTGCAACTACTTTGTAATATTTTACTTTTCTGTTGAATATTTACCAGGGTTGGTACATTAAACACTAATGCTGTGAATATGCATGGTTGTCATTGTAATGACGGTAGTTATTCAAAAGTAAACTAAATTGACAATCCGCTCACCATGTTTTCTAAGTGCTCCATCACAATAGAATGACTTGCAACATACACATACATAATTTCTAAGACGGACCATTAGCTAATGGCAACGAACAAGCATTATGGCTCTACAAATATAATAAAAAAATAATGAAAACAACACAAGCAAGCAGGACAGTAATGTTGTTTAAAAAAAATACTGATGCAAGGTAAAGCAGTCGCATGTAAATTGAACTGAAAATTGAAAGACACAAACAGGCTGTAAATGACCTTTTAAAAGGCAAAAATACACAAAAAAGTACAAATTACAATGATCTGAATTGACCTACGTTCGATTGAATCGAAACATGTTATTCTCTATACAGATTTTAATAATTATTCAGGGTCACAAGGGAACCAGGCCTAAATTTAAGGGAAAAGGGGTACACTTAAGACCAGTCGCCACAAACATAACTTCAAAAGACACTTTCTAGGTCTCAAAAAAGACATGCCCAGGAATAAAGAAGACGTCCGACCATTTTAGCCCACTGTGAAACCGTTTTGGTCGCTGCATGTGTTGTTGACTATTAAATTTCCGTTCTCCACAGGCATTTATGTACTTCTGTCGTGTTTCCCACCTTCATAGCAAACCTGCTTGCAAGACTATGGGAAGCCTAGCCATGGAAGCCCGCGGCTAGGTCTATTGGGTTTATGCTTCCTTTTTTTGTGCCGACCACAACAAAATAAGATGAGCTCATTTGTGAGGCTTAGTGTTGCTGCTAGGCACATTTTATGTCTTGAACCAAGCAAGGAAACTGTGTTTATGGAATGAAAGTTACAGCTACACAGTGTACGCTTAATAAAATGAAAGAGAGTACGTAACTCAAAATGTGTCAAACTCGGGAAGTTGAGATGGGTTTTTTTGTATACGGAATTTTTTGCCAAATATTTCCACATTGTGTAAATCGCTCAATTTATATCTGTCACAAAGCTTTATTAGCAAACAATAACAAATACCACTCTAAGGCTTTCAAGGAGAGACTAGTTCACTCTGAAACTTTAGAAAGAGGAGGTTCAGGACACAACATTAGAAAAATGTAGATATTTTGTCTTGCAACTCAAGAGAATGTCCCTGACAGAACAAATCTAAAAAGAAAAAACGTAGAAACAGCTGAAGTCTTGAATCTTCGATTAATTAAACTCTCTTGGAAAGCAGAACGAGGTGATTTCCTTTGTGATGTTTAAGTGGGTGCTGTGTACGTCACTGTATTTCATCCTGATCTTTAAACTGATATATTAATTTCCACTTAGTTTTCACAGTGTTTGGTGATGCCAAGCTGCAAATACAGCAAAGCACTCAACTGAAAAAATTTTGCCTGTGCATTGAGCTGAAGGAAAGCTCTACGTCAGATTCCACGGTTATTTTTGCATTGCGTAGCTGCTTTGTTTTATCCTCAAGTGTTTTATGTGGAACAACAAAGTGCAGTATCTAGAGAAATTGCAATTAGAGATGTCCCGGTCGATCGGCATCTCGATCGATCGGGTCCGATTTTCAAAGTATCGGAATCGGCAAAAAAATATCGGACATGCCTTTTTTTAATAGATATATATATTTTTTAATTAGATCGTTTTCTAATTGTATCTAACGTTACAGACATAAAATATTACATTCATCCAGAGGCTTTAGTTTAGGCTTAAGGTAGGGTTATCACATTTATCCCGATAACGGCGGTAATAAGTTTTTATAAAAATGTATATAATGTATAAAAATGTATCACGTTAAAGTATTTAACGCAATTAATGCATGCGTTGCATGACCCACTCACGCATTGTCGCACTCAATCTGTAATGGTGCCATTTTACCCATATAAAGAGATAAAAGGCAGCGTAAAATGAGTAGAGTGAATTTTGGCAGCCTCTGGAGGCTAATTGTAATTGGCTAAAGCCTTACAATCCCTTTCCTTACGATTAGAAATATAATGGGAAGCAATGTGGGGAAGCAAGGTAGCAATTGATCTTTTTCTTAACACCTTATTTTATTTCCCAACGCAGAGACGATATATCAATTGGTAGCACTTCGCACAGTCATGGTTCCACTTCCCATCATGCATTGGGGCATGGCTACAGTATCATTTACTGAAAGCTCAACAAATACACTAGATGGCAATATTTAGTCTAGGGCTGTCCCAAACGACTAATTTTCTCCCAATTAGTCAGCCGACTATTTTTACGATTAGTCGACTAATCTAATAATAAAAAAATAAAAATAATTTTTTTTTTTTTTTTAAATTTAGCAATGAAATTTTTGTTGACGCTTATCAATTCACAAAAAATATATTGGAACACTTAAATTATTTATTAAAGTACAAATAAACACGTAAATAACAATAATAAATCACAAATAAACAATGAGTTCAAATGCTGATAGAATTAACTAGTGTAGCATCCCAATTGGAAAGATGGTCTCTTAAACTGATGGTTTACAACTTTTATTCCATCCTTGATGTAAACACACTGTAAGAGCTACGGTGCACACAAATTAAATTAGAAATTAACAAAAACTTTTCACCTTTTTCCTTTGAAACCTTAATATGATCGTAGCAAGTGCTGAAATGTAACAAAGTAAAAGTGCTTTGTTATTGTACTTAAATACATATTTTGTGGATCTGTACTTGAGTACAAATATACTTTGTTGTCATTGTGAATTAATAGTTTAGCTGTCATGCCTCCGGTGCAATCGGTAAGCCCCGTGCAACTATACCGTAATTGAGTACTAAAGGCAGCAACACAAATACAAGCAAGATTAGGCAAGTGAACAAGATATTGACCATTAAAAACCAACATTTAGAGCAGCGTGACTTCAGATGGGTGCTTCACACTCTTGTACTGTAGGTGGGGGTATGCACCTGATAGTTGCTTGCAATCTGCCAGTAAGCTTTTCATTTATCATTTTGTAAGGGATTTGGAGTTTTTTTTTAACCTGTTAGACTTCTGTTAACAGTGCAGTCAAATTTATTGCTTGTTTTTTTCCAATTCTGTACAGTTTAAAAAAAACTGAGCAATATTTATTTGAATATTGGCTCAGATCTCTGTATATATACATAAAGTTATCATTGAAAGCACATTTGAAAGCAAGTACTTTTGCATTTTTATTTGAGTATTTTTTTCTTAGATACAAATAAAAAGTGAGTATTTCATCCACCACTGATCACATCAATAAATGCCAATGGGCACATATGGCTATACTGAATTGATGATCAGCTGTGGGTTACTTACAGTATGTAGGTGGACAAAGCAGAAACCTAATACGTGATTAAGGCAGCAGACGAAACATATCTTCAGGCTGTTGAATTGCATTATAGAATCTGATTTTACTGGGTTCTGCATGTGTCTGCTGCACTGTTTCTCCAGACTGACTTAAAATGTCAGTACAGTACTGGTAAGCCTACCTATTTACCTTTATTTTCATTTTTTTTTTTTTTTTTTCTTTAATGTTATTTATTCAATCACTGTAATATGTTGAGCATCAACGTGCTTTTAGCATCAATGCCTTGTGGCTTTACTGCTATGTCACAGATTATTTCGGAGCAGTCTACAGTTTAGTTTTTCTCCTTCACCTTTATTTTGTGTGTAATTTGACTGTCAAATTAGACAGCAGTCGTGGAACTACACTGGCACTGTAAATTTGAATAAAAAAAGGACAAAAAGCTAAAGGTTTGTAGTTATTTAATAAGAAAAACAAACAAATTTAAAAATGGTATCTCTCATTTCAATTGTGGATTTCACCTCTCACAACTAAATTCATCCTTTGCACTGTCATACAAAAGAAGCAGCCCTTTCCCTGTTGCCTTAAACACTGTGCGCTTGTGTGATTTCCCACATGTGTAGAGGCAGACCTCATAGCTGCACAACGCACAGCAGATGTCCAAACCCTCCAGCATTTTGCGCAGCTTCTGCATTCTCCATTTCCATTCCAAAGAAGGAATTTCAAGTAGCATTCAAGCCACTGGCCAGACTATGTCTTAATCCAGTTTTATGAAGCGTAGCTTTAGGTATCATTTCCTCTGACGGTTGCTGCGTTGTTTGCACTTTTGCATCGATTTAATGTGACTGTGGTGTTATTAGCTAGAGGTGCATTGAGGGAAATTGCTGTCATTTCAGTTGTGTGTAGGTTTGATACAGGTGCAGTCACCTACTTTGACTCCTGGTTTAAAGAAGATAACCTTCAGCAAGGCTCGTACAAAGTGCAATTGTTTTATCAGGGACTGTCATTGTATTGGTTTTGAATGAAATAATAACAGCAAAAGATGAGAACATTATCAAAACGTGTTTATTTCCCACCACGCAGCTTGGTTTGGGGAAATGTACCATCTGCATGGGGCTTATTTATGCCAAAATGGATTTGCAGTGCCAAAACTAGGCCGTGTTCTGGCTCCGTACATTACTACCAAGCGTATTGGAGGCAGAAGGATTGGCCAAAGTTCACAGAGAAGTGTAAAATAGCCTGATTAATTGGTGCATGTACATACACCACAATCTACTATCTCCTGAGATATGTTTAACTTTACACCCTGTGGTCATATTTTGCTGTGAGGGTAAACTGTCGTATTGATGCATGGCTATAAATGCCAAGAGAATATGTTCTCGTTTAATTGATGCCTTTTTTTCAAGTGCCCTGAAGCAATTTGTCTTTACTTTCTTGCTGAGGAGGAAGATCATACAACCTTCCACCTGCTGGAGTGGAAGGTGTTGATAGAATATTAAGGACGTTTGAGGATGACTAATAGACTTTTGGTCAAGTTTGTTTCATTCATTCATTTTACAGTCTTTTAACGAGAGAGTTTATTGTGTTATTTTATATATGCCAACACTAATCATAACATGGTATTCTGTTAAATTCCTGTGTTTGTGGAATATGAATTATATCAATATCAATATTCATTAATTTCCATCTGTTTGCTAATGTGATTTCTGCGTGAGGTCATGCGACCTTTAACCTGGGTAACTGTTCTGAGGGATCAAATGCATTGGACGTCTATCGAAGTCAAAGGCAGCCTATGGACAACTCCTTTTCTGCCATTGTGTGACATCCATAGACAATGTGCCAAAGTGGCTTTGTCTTTCATGATAGGTATTTATGTTGCAGCCTGGATTAGGGAGATGAAATGAACAGTTAGACCACAACGTTTCGCATTTCAAGTGCGTATGACTCCAAAAGCATGTTTATTTCATATTTCACGCGGTGTTTCATGCTCTGAATGAAATGGAACGCTTGGATGTGTGTGGAAGAGATCGTTTTATATTCAACTTTTTAATCCCGCGCTATGAAAATGAGTGATTTCCTGCTCCAGTCTAGTACGAATGCGAATGTGACGTCACCCGGGTCAGCATCTCACAATACAGCATCGCTTTATAGCAGTGGTCTCCAAACTATTCCACGTAGGGCCGCAGTGGGCGCAGGATTTAATTCCAACAAAATAAGACAACACCTATGCACCAATCTAGTGTTTTACAAGTGTAATCAGTTGATTGCAGTCAGGCGCTGCTTGTTTTAGCGGAAACTTCATTAGTTAAACTGTCGGTACTCGATTGGTTGGAACAAAAACCAGGACCCACTGTGGCCCTTGAGGATTGGTTTGGTGACCCCTGCTTTATAGCATGCAGATGGACTGCGGATTCAGATGTTTTTTTGGATTAATTTGTTTATTTTTCGCATCACACCAGCCAACCGGCTGCAGGCTTTTGTAGCTGCACCAGGGAGAGGCGTGTGAGCCTTTTTGGGTTTCAGAAAGTTCCCGTTCACCCCGAGATCAGTCAAAACAAATGTGCCACAACTGTGGGACCATTGGAATTACGAGGAAGTGAGTAAACATGTATTATGTCAAATACTGGGATCATGGCAAGTTTTATTACAGAGGTCGCGTTTTCTTCGTTCTGAATAATTCCCCCTCAATGGGCTGAATTCTAAATCAGATTAAACCATGACCCTGCCAACGTCATCCTCCTGTTGGGGATGCTAGAGCCCTATAATGGTAGGCGTGGCTAAACGGCAGATTAAAAGACCTAATTTCTCGTCATCTGCGCTTTGCCAAATTGATGCATATAGTCGAATCGTCTCAAAATATGATTCTAATTCACATAATAATGCTATTTAAGACTTTTTTAATCCTGTCGTAGGCACTTTAATGGCTCAAAAGACAATGAGGCAATAGTGGCGAATTCTCCGTTTTACGTGTTTCAGCAGACACAACTAGTCGATCACCGATCACTTCTCTCACTGAAGCTAAACTAGCAGAGCACACCTTAAATCGTATCAGTTCCATTAAAATGATTTCAAATCATTTTAATAACGTTAACCACTTTAAAACCTGTTTTTTTAACCGCTTTTTATGACACCAATTTTCACATTTAACACACGTTTTTAATCTGTATTTTTAACGATCATATTTATGAATTTTACCGATCATGGGATATTTTCAATCTATCACATTTACGTCGCCACTTGGATTAAACATGACTTTCGTCTCTTGTCATGAGAGCCGCGCTTAAATCATGTCATCGTCTTTTAATTAGTTTCACACTAATACGATTAGCAAACACAAAACATTCACGCAGGCAATGAAAATGTGCTTTTTCACATGAAAACCCTCCACAAGCCATCAGCCCCACCTCTTGGCAGTGATCGAGAATAGCTTTGACATAGAAGTAGACATCTCAATCACGGCAGAGAGCTTCATCACACATCTCCGTAGGGATGTAATCAGTCCTTCTCCAATTTGGCATAAGCTGCTTATCGTGCTACCGGGAGCAATGACCAACGACTTTTATGGTGTAGGCCACAGACAAATGGAGAGATATTCCCCATCTGCCTACTTGTGTCATTTCACGATCAGGTTGAAAAACTGATGTGAGGATCAGGGTTGAGGCCCTTTATAATTACTTTTCCAGTGATCATCCTATTTCACCTGGTATAAGGAATCAATATTACAAGACGGCGCCTTGATGACTTACAAAGTCGCTTAATCTCACTTGATACTTTCCAATGAAGCATTGAGGTAGGAGGTCTTTATACGGTAGAACAATAGGCTAAAGAAACAAACACTAAACCAGACAAGCTCAATACGTCTATCGCGAGCAAATGGTAGATCTCCAAGATAGTGTCAGTTGATCGTGTCCATCCGTTTTTTGTATTGGGTTTCTTTCGATCGACATACAGATTAACCAGTCAAACTTTAAACTAGGAAAAAACACCAGAGCCCCTTTAGCCAATCACCCTCCATGGTATCTGTCTATGATTGACATACATGACAACAATCCAGATCTCATTATTGCATTAGTCCCAACACATGCAGCGCTTCCAACATTATCTACATTAGTTTATTCCCCCAAGCTCCTGGGTATTGTTATATTGTCTGCCCATTTGTGTTACTGCTCTAAATAACTGAAGTTAGTTATAAAACAAAAACTACATTATCAGAATGGCCATGAACACGTTGAAATGAAACTCGAACAAGGCCTGAGGGGTACTGCAAAAAACAATCACAATAATAAACATATTGTTCAATGTTCCAGTGAACAGTATTATAATCACCTGCATGGCAAGATCCAAAACACAGCATTCTTGCTATTATGATGCTTGTTCTTTAATCTGGCGATAAATGCTGATGAGCAGTGAATTCAGTTAGCATCCATTCCCGTCACTATTAGACATTGATTCTATTCAACCAGAAACACGAGCACTAATTACAACTTTGATTGGGAGGAGAGATAAAGAAAGAAACTGTGTGCGTGGTGAAGGTAACCCCCGACCCTGCCTTTTGTGTAAGGTACGACGACTCCAGTATTTTGCATGTGTGGTCTTATGCGTGCTTAATTGCATGACAAGGATATATTCAGTGTGGGTGGTGAGGTGCTTGTTGTGATGACACCATCTAGGACTCAATTATTTGTACTTTTTCGACTGCAGTTTTGAAACTGCAGTTCTGTTTTCTTAACTTTGGGCATGGTACATTTGAAATATCTTTAACTACTGTGTGTAATGAATTTTAAGTGAAGGAAGGAATTTTTCTTCCAGAAACACAAATATGCTGTATTGAATATTATATTATGTGATCAAAATGTTGATTTTATTTTCCTCAATAATTACTCCATTAATTGTGTAGTGTAAGCTGAAAGAAAGCACAGAAAAATTGTAGTTCTGAGTGCATTTCAGTTGAAAACCACAATAGTTTTTTCCCATGTATTTTTTTTAAATATACATGACATATTGTTCTAATATAAAATTAGATTACTAATACACACATGACATGCATACATCTAGCATTCCACTATTTATATGCAACTCACTTGGCTTTTGTCTTGTTAGACCAGACTACTGCACAGTCAAGCAGCAATACCTTTTGAAAGTGTCTTGAAAGGACTGGCAACAATAGCAACATTCACCTCAATTTTATATGCTGCAAATATTCCATGATTTGCCACACCAACAAAGACAGACTCACTGCTGAGCGCATCCTCCAAAGTGCTTCAGGACATGAGAGGAAATGGCAAAAGCACTTGCCCCTTATGCTAATCAAAGAGGATCTATTTAGTATTCTCTCCAGGAGCACAGTAGATCCCCCCTCAAATTTACAACAACACAAAGAAAATCTGATTGTGCCCTTTGCCTATTTCTTTAAAAACTTACAACTTTAAACCAAACTCTACATCATGCCATTTACACCTCACCATGCACTGAGTATTAATTTCACAATTGAAAGACAGCAAAATACGAAGGTAGCCTAATGAATGAAATTTTAGATTTCTGGCATGGTTATTCATTGAAGAATTTGCCTGTTTTAGTGAAAAGACCACGTGCATATTAAAGGAAGGGAAAAGTGAGATGGGGGAAAATAGAACAAAAAGCATGTAAAGCAAACTGTGATAAGGTTTAATCCTAAAGTAACTTGGATTTCAACATTTTAAGGGGGGCATTACCTGTATATCATGCGTACAGCACATAATGATTCAAGAAATACTTGGTATTTTTCATTTGAAATGATCAGTAATGATGTCTAAAGTCTTAAATGTTCACACATTGTCAATTTTACGTTATACTGTATTATTACTGAGAACTTGTGTACCCACCACAAGGTTAAATTGCAGTTTTGTGTTGCCTCTTGACCCTTAAGTGACCATGCTTTTAGTTTTTTCATAGCAACTCCATAGTTGTTTCATTAATCACAATGTTACCCAGATATTGAACATTCTCTGCCTGTGAGGTCACATATTTGTAGGAGTGTAGTTAATGCAAAACATAGATCAACATTGTCACCTTTTATTAAAAAGACTTAACCTAAAAAGGTTTTCATTTAATGTGGCTGGCTGGCAACCATTTTAGGGTGTACCCTGCCTTCTGCCTGTTGTTAGCTGGAACAGGCTCCAGCACCCCCGCGACCCTGGTGAGGATAAGCGCTTCAAAAGATGAATGAATGAATGGTTTTCATTTAAATGTCTGTAATGTTTCAGCAAATCATCAAAAACATAACAATTGCTTTATACTTTTTAATTGCTTCATTTGAATTTTTAATTGTTGTGTTGTATGCGTAAATACTGTAACGTCATATTAAATCGATTAAATGCCCTTGAACTAAATCAAAGCATGGGAGACGTTTTATTAACGGCAAATATCGTTTCATTAATGAACATTTTAAACCAATTTTTGCTAATTTAATTTTCGCGATAAAACTTTTCACTTTTACAGAGTGAGTATCTACACACACACAAACACCGTATAGAGCTGAAGATATGACGTGCAGTGAACAAACGCCAAAGAAACAACTTGAAAAAAAAATGGTAGGTTGTCACTTTTAAGTCAAGGTACCTTTAAATGTACAGTAAAATGTTAACCCATTACTATATACCGTAATTTATTAATATTACACCTTCAAAGAACTGCTATCTCGTTTAAAAAAAAAAAAAAAAAAAAAAAAAAAAACACCATTTCAATGTTTAACCCATTAAGGTTTACATGAACCTATGGCAGAAATGGCTTCACCTCGCAGTTTTAGAATTGCTGTGAATGTGACGAAATAGCACAAGTTCATTTGAATGCGCCGTCAAACACATCCCTCTCCCTCCTTTGTAGTTGAGGATGCTGTGAATCACATGCATTCGTGGTCCTCACCCAACTTCCAGCGGGGTCAATCAGAGTGGGCCGACGCTGGTTCATGCTCACACGGCTCTCTCAGGCTTTCATTAATATTATTTTCCTGCCGAGCCATGTCGCTGGCTTATTGCTCTCTTGCACGCCTCACATTTCAATCAGGGTTACCTTTGCGCTTTAAGATATCTTTTATGACAAGGAATTATTCATTTTGGATGAAATACTTTGGTATGCACATGAAAGCCTGCGTGCAAAATGAAGCTGAGCTGTTAGATGGCAATAACAAACCTTGCTTTGTTGTACAGCTGTAATCTTGAGGTAGGGATGTGAATGCAGTAAAAGGCGCACTTCACTTTAATTAAATTAATATTGTTAAAATTTAAAGTCGAAAACCCTACAGGTTGAGATTTGGATTTAACACCAAATGCATTTCTCAGTTTTTTTTTTTTGTCGTTGTGGTAAAATTATTCGTTTTTGATTTCAATCCACCTCAATTAGTATTTTACATGTAGTTTATTTTACATCATCATTTGAATTTGATAATCAAGGACAGATATGAGAGATCAAAATTTCAGCCTTCATTTCCAGGTTATGTGTCACTTTGAATTAAGAATAAAAAAAGAGAAAACATAATTGTGTAAAACTAAATGCACACATGATTAAAGAGATTGAAGAAATAACCTGGGCTTGACTGTACTAGTACATTCTATAAACACACAGTATAGTCACTTGAAGTTGTTTGTTTCTTACTCGTCCTCCTTGACACTCAAACAACGCCAAAGCATGTAAGTGCCGTTAGGGCCCGAATGCCTTTTGACACAATGCCACCATGTTTGACCCTTGATTTCAGCAAAAATCCAGGCCAATTAAAGTAAGATTTAGCTACAAGAAACTGAAATCCTGCCACTAGAGGTGGATGTTGCACTATGCAGGAACTGTAATTGGCCACTGAGTGTGAGGCGTGGGCGGGCTGTGTCTGACATTCTATAGAAACACAAGTTAATGAAAGTAGAGAGTGAGTGAGAGAGAATATGTGAACACTGGATTTAATTGGACTTCTTTAAATAGCACTGGAACATACACATGTGTTTTGTGCATATTTCTAAAGCTGTGTGCATTCATAGTGGTGTTTCACACTAAAACCCTGACTGATGTGGATCAGTACCATGATCATGTTTGACATCCTTTGTTTGTCATTGCACATACTATAAACCACTTAATGGTGTGAAATAGCTCTGTGTTTTATTTCTGATATTGTTATGATATAGCATTGAAAAAATACTATTAGGTCATGAAGGGAAGGTTGTTGTGATCCGCCTAGTAAATATAGTTTAAACGCATAGCAGTTTTCACCATCAAATCTTGTGTTGAAAGGAATTCATTTAGACGTTTTTGATTACTGTGATAAATGTGAACATTATATCCTATACAACACCTCAAAATTAAACTTTTTATAGCTGCCTAATCCACTTTAACCCTTATTCATACCCCTCAAAATACATTTGCATCAATATTTTGAGCAAAATGGATGAGATGTCATAAAGGGTCGAATGACAAAAGCATGAGGTAAGCTGATCATCTCAAAAACAAATCTAGAAAAATATAAATGTCAAATGAAATGTACATATATTGACTATTTGATTTCTTTATATGCCTCACTGATTGGTCAAGCAGGTGAACTATTCTGCATATTATAACATACGGAGTCGAAATAGAATTACACGGTTGATGCGACCTTGCGCTTTTTTTTTCTTATATCTTCTCCATACAAAAGCAAACTGTTCTGTATTAGCTGTACATTTTCCACACATCACTTCCAACGAAGGTCAGTGTGTATTTGCTACATTTAAAAGGGGACGCTTTCCATGGTCATAAGTGTGTGTGTGCGTGACTGTGAGTATGTTCTGTTAGGTTTCTGCCATTTAGGAAGCAGCGACTGGTGGCTTAGGGTCGATCAATTCTGTCTCTTCCTTTTCCTCTAATCAGACAATAGGCGTAGCTTTAATTGCAGCAGCGAAGAGGCCCTTGCAGTGGGTGGACATCTAATGTTTCTAGTCATTAGGGTTCCTCTACATTTTATCCTAAATCACGTCCCAATGTATCCTGCCCATGTTGTTGATTTGAGGATGGTAATTTATTACCAGAAGGTTGGCAAAATGTAGAATATTCAAGATCTACTAGTAGATGATTTTGACTAATCATGTCATTATTTTAGGTCACCATTCAGAAATCAATTGTCCTTAACGTCCCATGTCATATTTAAAGCGGTCTTCAAAATGTTTGTATTAGGCCTGCGCAATATATCGTTTGAACATTGCCGTCCCATTTTAACATGTAAACTTTTGTTTTACTTCATAAAAGCAGCAAGTGTGCAGATCCTGGATCCCGTTTGCAAGGGCGTAGGTTTGCATAGGGACAGTAGGGACATAACACTACCAACTTTTTAGGATGTTCAAATTGTCCCCACCAATTTTTAAGCAACTGTATTTGCATTTTATAATGACTTCAATCGTATAGGTCATTTAGATTGTCTTCCCCTATATTAAAAGGGAAGAACTGACCATTATTATGTGAATTATTTTCATTATGTTCAGACTTACATTTACCCCTTTTGACTTGCCGAATGTGCCAGTCCATTTTTTGTGTGTGCCTTAAACGCACGTTTGATTGGCTAATGAGTTATACAACATGTCGACAACATGCCTCCTAAGCTCCCTTCGAAGAGGAGGAATATTAGACTTTTTGTTTTTTTTTTTCGGCCAGAAGCACGAGCAGCCACTGCAAGATGTTAATATAGTGGAGGTGGGGAACATACCACAAATTTTGCTACTGAAAATCCAACGTGCATCAGAGGTACTGTAGCATAATATTAAAGTGTGAATTTTCTATCCTGCAAAACTCGAGTTGGAAGCTGCTTGGAAAGAAATGCCCTGCTATATGTGTTTTCTACTTTTAACATTAATTAAGCTGTGAGGAATGTAGAGAAACAAGGTTTACTCCCTTCTTCCCAAATGTCATTTTTATTTTATTTATGTGGTCTTAAAGCAGCCCAAAGGAGCTTTCATTCTTTGTTGAGTTTGGCTGTGCTTGTGGAAAAAAGCAGTGGTGTTCTACCTGAAGGAAGGCTCTATTTTTATTTATTTTTGTTATTCCCTGACTAAGAGGGTTTTTTCAGTTATATTTAATTTCTTTATTTAGACAGACAATGTTTATGTGGTCCTAAGACAATTCCTGGATAGTTAATAGGTTATTAACAAATTTGTATATCTTGTGTATGTTCATAAAATTAAAGTTTCGTGCAAATATTGCAATTTAAATTTGCTAATAAAATCCAGGCATTTATTCTGGAAATTTTCAAAATGTTTCTTTCGTAGCTTTTGAAAACAAAGAGTTTGAATCGAACGATGTATCACTTGCACCAATACACAGGAAAGTTGGTATAAGTCAATACAGATTTATTTTGCATTGATCATATAGGCTCTCAATTAGGTTCCTATTCGTGAGAAATGTAGCCCAATCTGTTTGGTCTTATTAATGTCCCATCCCCAGCAAAAAGTGTACATGCAAGTTATGCTGTTATATCGTCCCTACCAATGTTGAGACCAAACCTACTCCCTTGCCCGTTTGTATACAGCAAGCCTGTATTAAATGGCATTATATACAGTGGGGCAAATAAGTATTTAGTAAACCACTAATTGTGCAAGTTCTCCCACTTGAAAATATTAGAGAGGTCTGGAATTGTCAACATGGGTAAACCTCAACCATGAGAGACAGAATGTGGAAAAAAACCCAGAAAATCACATTGTTTGATTTTTAAAGAATTTATTTGCAAATCATGGTGGAAAATAAGTATTTGGTCAATACCAAAAGTTCATCTCAATACTTTGTTATGTACCCTTTGTTGGCAATAACGGAGGCCAAATGTTTTCTGTAACTCTTCGCAAGCTTTTCACACACTGTTGCTGGTATTTTGGCCCATTCCTCTATGCAGATCTCCTCTAGAGCAGTGATGTATTGGGGCTGTCGTTGGGCAACACGGACTTTCAACTCCCTCCACAGATTTTTTATGGGGTTGAGATCTGGAGACTGGCTAGGCCACTCCAGGACCTTGAAATGCTTCTTACGAAGCCACTCCTTTGTTGCCCTGGCTGTGTGTTTGGGATCATTGTCATGCTGAAAGACCCAGCCACATCTCATCTTCAATGCCCTTGCTGTTGGAAGGAGATTTTCACTCAGAATCTCTCGATACATGGCCCCATTCATTCTTTCCTTTACACAGATCAGTCGTCCTGGTCCCTTTGCAGAAAAACAGCCCCAAAGCATGATGTTTCCACCCCCATGCTTCACAGTGGGTATGGTGTTCTTCGGATGCAATTCAGTATTCTTTCCCCTCCAAGCATGAGAACCTGTGTTTCCACCAAAAAGTTCTATTTTGGTTTCATCTGACCATAACACATTCTCCCAGTCCACTTCTGGATCATCCAAATGCTCTCTAGCGAACCGCAGACGGGCCTGGACGTGTACTGGCTTCAGCAGGGGGAGACGTCTGGCAGTTCAGGATTTGAGTCCCAGGCGGCGCATTGTGTTACTGATAGTAGCCTTTGTTACTGTGGTCCCAGCTATCTGTAGGTCATTCACTAAGTCCCCCTGTGTGGTTCTGGGATTTTTGCTCAGCGTTCTTGTTATCATTTTGACGCCACGGGGTGAGATCTTGCATGGAGCCCCAGATCGAGGGAGATTATCAGTGGTCTTGTATGTCCTCTATTTTCCAACAATTGCTCCCACAGTTGATTTCTTTACACCAAGCGTTTTACTTATTGCAGATTCAGTCTTCCCAGCCTGGTGCAGGTTTACAATTTTGTCTCTGGTGTCCAGCCCTTTGGTCTTGGCCATAGTGGAGTTTGGAGTGTGACTGACTGAGGTAGTGAACAGGTGTCTTTTATACCGATAATGAGTTAAAACAGGAGCCATTAATACAGGTAACGAGTGGAGCCTCGTTAAACCTCTTTAGACCTCGTTAGAAGACGTTAGACCTCTTTGACAGCCAGAAATCTTGCTTGTTTATAGGTGACCAAATACTTATTTTCCACTCTAATTTGGAAATAAATTCTTTAAAAATCAAACAACGTTATTTTCTGTTTTTTTTTTTTCCCACATTCTGTCCCTCATGGTTGAGGTTTACCCATGTTGAAAATTACAGGCGTCTCTAATCTTTTCAAGTAGGAGAACTTGTACAATTGGTGGTTGACTAAATACTTATTTGCCACACTGTACTTTAGGGATGTCCCCTCGGAAATCAGGCCGATCGCGATATTTTTCAGAGGATCGGAATCGGGTGAAAAGGACCGGGTTATTAATTAAAAAAAATATATTCAAGTTTTTATGCTTCTTGCTCGTACAGCGTCACAGCCTCTCACCTTCCCTCATGCTAGGCAGTGCAACCAAAATGTTTTTCTCTGTCACCAGTGCAGCTGGCGTTTGATAATTTAACGTTGCCGATGATTGACAGGTTTAAAGCTTTGATCTGGCCTGAGAAGCCTCGGTAGCTCTATGATCAAAGGCACAAATGTGTTAATCATGGTTAAACTTGCAGTCCAGTCTGAAGTGTGCTGTGCAAACTCATTCACTGTGTAAGTGAGAGGCTGTCCTAGGCAGCGTGAGCGTCAAAATTTTGTGCTGGTGCACCTTAAGAAAAAAGTTAGGTGCAACCAATGCAAAAAGTAAGTGTGGAGCCTTAGCCATATAGATCGCAATGCTAATTTAATTTTTTTTTTTTTTTTTTCGTTCAGATGTTATCTGGTGAAAATTCTTCAAGTTTTAATATCGTAATATATCGCAAACCCCCCCAAAATCACAATGATAGTTTTATTCCAATATCGTTCAGGCCTAGTTTCTATGCTGGGTGTTTATTCTTTTGTTTTTGTTCCTACATTAATGATCACAGATTGTCTTTTTGACTGCGGAAAGTCGAAAAGCACTGGTTACAAAATATGACCCATTTTCTGAAAAACTGTCTGGCGTTACAAAATCACAGACAGCCTTTGTGAATGACCTCAACATAGTATTTTGAGAGACTTCAGCAAATCTTGTGAGACTTCCTCTGGGTGAACACGGCTTTTAAATAAAAAAGAGTGTACATATTTGTTTTTCTTCTGTAATACCATTACAGAAAGAGTGATGGCAAAGGGGAAACTGTAACAATGAGAACCGAATCGAATGGCAAATTGAATTTATACTCCATTTCTGCTGAATGCTACATACTCAGCTCAGCGTGGCTCTATTCTTTTCTTTTCTATTGGCAAAACAGTTTTTTTCATCGACTACTTCTCCGAGCCGATCAGCTAGGGCTCCAAATATGCGGAGGTGATTTATTATGGGTAAAGTAAACCACTGCTGGTCACTTGCTGGTAATTAATGCTGAAAAGTACAGAGAGTATGTACGCTGTGTTCTTCTACAAGGCCTCAAGATAAGTTTTGAGTGTGTGGACTGTTGACTTATTAAACCATTTTTCAATTTCGAGTCATTAGTTGCTCTTTATACTATAATGATCTCAATTGGATGTACTTCATGAGTTAGACCATGATTGCTGGTCGAGTATGCTATCTTGCCATCATGCTGCGATGAATGTTTGTTTCCAACTTTGAGTCCAAAAGCAAAGCAGCCACAGACGAGAAGAGATTTCTTGTGGCCGTAAACAATTTGCATTAGATGCATTTGACTGATCACAGCTGCTAAAATAGCACATAATTTGAGTTAAAAAGAAGCCTCAAGTCAAACATGATGCCCTCCATCAGCAAAAGTCTTTAAAAAGAGAGTGAAGAGCCCTCCCAATAACGACTAAAGCAATAGACCCTGGAGGCTTTTTCTATTTTTTTTTTTAATGTAAACAAGGTGTGAATTGAGTTGCCTTGGATACAAGCCTGATATTACACAAAGCTGAAGCGTCACCTGCTCAGTCAAACAAACAATTTGGAAATTTGCAGTTTTCAAATTGGAGCAAGGCATTTACTAATCCTATTATGGACATATCACAAGGAAGGGGCATTTTATTTGGACCAATGACAGTGTTGTTTACTCTTTGTTGCTATGACAAGGGAGATTATTCGGTATTTATGTTTGTCTTTGTCATTACCTGGTTTTGTAGCTACATTTGTATCTTAGTTAAATTAGTTCCATGACCAAGCTCGTCGTAACTCAATTTACTTAATTTACTCAACTTACTCATTCTACTTGCTTTCTATTCCTCTTGTGCTTATCTCTATTGCTGATTTCAATTATTATGAGTAGTAGTAGTTTTTGTTTTATTTTTATTTATTTATTTTTATTCTATTTGTGATTAAATGCAATTTTTATGTATAATTTTATTTCCTATTTTGATTGTCTTGGTTTTTACGTTGTATTGATTTAAATGTGATTTTTATGATCTTCAAGTGATGTAAAGCACTTTGAATTGCCTTGTGTTGAATTGTGCTATATAAATAAATTTGCCTTGCCTTGCCTTATTTGTACATTGACACGTGCAGTACTGGTTTCAAGGTACAAGTATATCGTGGTATGAAAACGTTAAGGTTTCAAAACTGCAAAAACTTTCCATCATACCTTCCTTAAGGTATTAGCTATTGTTTATGTCACAAAAATACAGGGAGAAATCCTTCGTTTGCAGCTGCAAGGCTCAACACTCCCCTACCGGTTGTTGCTCAGTGTCAGTGAGTCAGCTGTGCTACACGATGGCTGGAGGAGTTGAAACTCCTGAACTATTCTCCATATCGAAGAAAACGTAATCGTTGGAATGGAAATACTTTGGCTACAGAAAAGTTACAGATGGCTGCGGCTTAGAGGAGGAGGGCCAACTGACATGTAAAACGTGTGCTGAGGGCGGTTGCCGAGGAGGCAATACCTCCGATATGATTTCGCATTTATACAAAATTAAAGGTTAGTAAACACTGTCATGAACATTTCCCACCAGCTACGAGATTTAACTCCAGTGTGTTTACTGTGTCTAGTGGTGGCAAAATGTTTTTTTTTCTCTTTGTTAACTGTGTCGAGAAAGAGAGTGTGTGTATAATGTAAATATGATACTAGTCATACGCACAAGCTTTTTAAGAAAAATAATTTAATTATTTTTGTTCTGATGGCAATAATGTTGTGGGTTTAGGCTCACCTCAAGGACTGCCTTTATTTTTATTTTATTTATCATATATATATATTATTATATAAATTTATTTTAACTTAGCATCATGCTTATGTTCCAGTTTGCTAATATGTTTTTGGAAAAAAAAAAAAAAATTAAAAAAAAAGTTTTTAATTGTTTAAAAATATTAAAATTTGATTAAATTTTTATTTATTATTTTTTTTTATTCCAGATATCTCAAAGTAACATATTTTGGAGCTGTAATTGCAATACCGTGATATTTTTGGCATATGGTTATCATACCATATTAAATTGAGAATATATATATATATATATATATATATATATAAGTATTTTGACTTAATACCTTACTTGTTGCAATGTTCCAATTTGCTAATATGCTTTGAAAAATAAAAATCCTGTTCAATGGAAAAAATTGTTGTTTTTTAAAACCCAGATATCTCGAAGTATCACATTTAAGAGCTGTAATTGCAATACCGTGAAACCGTGATATTTTCGCTTAAGGTTATCATACAAGTAGACACATGCCTATTTGTACTGTCAATCCTGGTATTTGCGTGAAATTGGGAAATTTTATTAAAAGATTTGACAAGTCCGTGACTCGACTCAATAATGACTCAACAATCAGTCCTAACAAGTCTTTATCACCTAACAATTTCTTATTTACTGCTGTCAATTTGTGGAATTAATTCAAATATGCTATACAACCTTCGGGGAAACAATCATTCCTGACTGCCACTGCAATTCAAATCATTTACATCTTCAAGGCCTTTTTTATGTGTGTGTGTGAGAGACTGTCTTCATCTTCCTGGGTTTACCACCTTTTTTTTACCCTCTTACCTTACTTATCACTGATGATGGAAAAGCACTGATAGACTTTTCTTAATCCCGCTTCAGGCTTCAAGTCTTTCTGAGTAGCAGGAGAAAAGGATTTAATGTCGGCTGAAGCTATTTCCTTGAGGGGTCCTTACACTCTGAGGGGCATTTTGTTGGTGTCAAGTGCCTAACATCCAGTTAATGGAAGGAAAAAATACCCAGTGGCTTTCCCCTAGACCACATAGGTGCTCATATTTTCATCATACATATATGGCACTCCGGGTGTGTTGTGGGCAGATGATCCCCATGCACTCGTGGCTTCATTTTATAAAGACATTTATGTTGTGACAGGTAATGTTTTCATTGTAGCTTGGTTTTCTGTCTCCTGAGCCTTTCTGGTAGTAGCTATGCATAAAATGCATTTTTTTTTCAGGTAGTTCATTGACATGGCTGCTTTAATGTGCCTTGTAACTGTTAGCGCTGTGTTGCAGCACGAAAAAAAAACGTGGGATGTTTTCCAACCACCAGAGACTTGAAACAAAAAATACTTTATAGTTCAAACGTGTACCTCTGTGTCAGCACAAGAAAGATGCTATATAAGGAAGCTTAGATTTTATTTGGTGTTGGTATTTGATTTAGTAAGGATTGAGCATCCGGATAGTTGTCTACCAGGAAATCAAAAGGAAAATTGGAAATTGGGCTTGACAAAAGCTTGGTCTTCTTCCCAAGTGCTGTCACTCTCCCTCAGAAAAAAAGTATAAGTGGGAACAAAGACAATCTGTCAATCTAAAACCTTTTCAGATGCTGCAAGATAACATTATCAACCATTTAGTTTCATTTGAACAATTCTCCCCTCAAACTGCCCACACTCTTTATGTCTTCCTGAGGTGTTAATTTCGCCAATGTTACTGTCTGAGCCTGCAAAAGCACACCTCTGCTCTTTCTACTTCTACTCCCATTACCTCCCATTAAGCCCATAGAGTCCACAGGTTTTCTGTGAGTTATTGATCAACTTCAGTGTTAGTCGGCTGGCTTTTTCGAGAAAACCGCGAAATGGTTCCCAGACCCTCTGTTTTCATTAGGAAACCCTACAGACAAATAGCAAGAAAGAGGTAAAGGACATCAAGTGTAACATTCTGATAATCGAGTTTGATGATTCTCTGCCAGCCTGTTTGCTGTCCTTCAAGATGGTTTATTAGGCAGGCTGTTTGTCTGATTCTTGACCAGTTCAGACCAGAGTTCTTAGCCCCCCTGTCTAGCAAGTTGAGAACATGTCATCAACAGAAGAACAGAAGAAAAATTTATTTTTTTTCGTATTTCTTTTTCAAGGTTTAGTGTTGTGTGATACAAAGTACAGGTAGTCCCCTGGTTAGGAGGTACCGGTACCTGACTTATGTGATTTCGACTTTACGATGCATGTCTCGTCCGACGTGATTTCGATTTTTGCTACGCATGTCTCGTCGGCAGTTTTTTTCTCCAGTCGTTTTTAATTGCGTAATAGTGTCTCATCTGCTACCTCTTAGCTTTGAAGGTAAATACAATATATTATTTGTCGTTTAATTTTATTTATTATGTCTAATAAATCTAAATGGTTGATCTTTACAGTAATTGCTCTGCATATCTGGTATTTCAATATACTACAGTATATGTGCAGTCTGCTTTCCGCTGTTCCACTCGGACTTGTGTGACGCCACGCTAGCACTATTTTCTGTTAGTTTCGAGCATTGCTTTCATGTTGGGAAGCGGGGGTGAATGCCAGTTAACATTTCAAGAAGGCCGAGAAACGGTAAGCTGTGCAGGCTCGGCTATGCCTCGCCTCGTTAGCTCGATATTAGCTGACTAGCTTATTGAGCAGTGTTCGTTTTCACTGCTGGACCGGTGCCACTAAGGCTAGGTTCATACTGTAGGTCTTAATGCACAATTCCGATTTTTTTGTCAGATCTGTTTTTTTTTTTTTTTTTTTTTTGCCGTTCCCGTTCAGACTGCCTCTGTCCATTGAGCACGTTCAAGTATTACGCATTCGAACTAACTCGCAGTCCAACCCACATGAGCAAACTGACCCGCATGCGCAGAAGCATCAAAACAAATGACTCCATTGTTGCTGTCCTCCGTGCCTCTCACGCTTTGCTGACGTAAATGCTGCATGAATTCCGATTTGGGGGATTTGACAGTTGAGACTGCAGCCACATTCTGGAAAAATGTGGCCCAGATCGGATTTAAACCACATACGAAAGTTACCCTGATTTGATTTGAAATGTTTCATTTCTATGCGACTTGTCACGTTCAAACCGTCAAGTTAATGCCTCACTCGAGTTAGAAAAACACAAAAAAAATCGGATTTTTGCATTAAGACCTGCGGTATGAACCTAGCCTATTAGCTGCCATTTTCTTTGTTGAATTGCCCAAGATTTGGACCTTATTTCCCCGTAGTATTATTGTGTAGCCATTGAGATATGTTTTTTTAAGCATTTACTATATAGCATTACTGTACGCTCTTCGTCATTATTGTATTTTATTTTCTAATTGTGAGTTTGACGGTCATTAATACAGTTGTAAGAAGAATTATGGTATGTTACCAGAGGGAAATAATATCCATCTATCTGTAGATTTTTTTTTTTTTTACTTTATATTTTTCATGTTTTTTTTTGACATTTCGACACAAATTCGAAATACGTCGCCAGCGTAGGAATGGAATTCGTTCGTAACCCGTGGATTACCTGTAATAGTAAAAGGTATTACTGACACATACGTTAAGACAAACCAGGCACATGTACGCATTGGTACTCGAGGGTGCACAAGTACATGTCCTGTTGGCCAGGACCCCCCACCCCCCCAAAATAAATGCACTGTAAAAGTTTTAATTTTTAATGGGCTGCTGTCATTTGAAAAAAATAACATGATTTGAAATGTGAATGGGTGCACACTTCTACAACCACAATGCTGAGTTGTTGTGACCTTTTTCCTGTACCTGGTGGGTTAACATCCATTTTTGAATCTTCAAGTGAGTGGTTCAGTAATTGTCAGCTCTCTAATTGATTAGCCGTCTGTCCAAAGGCCAAGTCAAAATGAATTCAGCTCCAGAACCTTGGATTGGGGAATCGGTATCGGAAATGGATGATTTGATGAATGGAATTGACCTGGAAGGAATGGACTGAAGCAAGCCAATAAGGAATGACCCTTGATCAGATCAAAACCCTTTGGAATAACTGTCACTGTAGCTCCTGTTTCCTCACAGTTTCAGGGCTTTCACTGACAATCAGTTGACAACTGTATCCTTAAAGTTGACCCACGGGTCTGTACATGACTGGACCAATACGTTAAAGAGCTTTGTTTACAGTTTGTTTCTCCAAAAATGTTACATCAGAGGTGCAATAGTGGCATTTATTTATCGGTTTATGACTTTCAGAAAGAATTCACCAAGGAGGTCATCAGTGTGTTAGCTATTCAGATTCTCTTATTGATACTGATTATCTGTGCCATTTCTTTTTGATTATTTTATTGATTGTTTTGTGGTGAGAGAATGGGCTTGTTTGGTTTAACTCTTTCTACTTGAGCCAAATCACTGCTGAGGCTATTAAAGCAACAGCTGAGCCCCAGTGAAAGGACTGGTTATTTTTTAGTTATTTATTTATTTCTAGGAAAAATCAATCAGCAGAATTTTAGGGAAGACGACAAATGTTTGGTTATGTTTGATTCTTAAATGTAAACTGGTAAAAAAAAAAAAAAACACAATCACTTAAAAATCCACAGTATAGCAGGTACTGGGAACATTGTGATTCCATGCTTTTGCGTTACTCAAAAAAAAAATCAACATACAGTCATTTTACTTTAGTTAGACCATAACTTACAACATACACTCATATTTATGACTTTTATAAAGGGGAATAATACTTGTGTTATATCAAGATGTGGTTCCTTGTTGTCCATTCCAGTAAAGGTCATAACTTACAACAGACACTTGTAAAGAGCTGTGTACATGGGCGAGAGACAAGCCTAGAAATGTAAACTGTAATACCTCCACCCCCCACTCATCAATCCATGGGGGTACATTGCTTTTTGCTGTTTTCCTCTTAATGCAGGGCTTAATCCCCCAGTTGTCTCAATATCAAGTGGAGAAAGGAGGAAATAATATTGCAACACGAGAGTAGGAGGAGGGGCAGTATTTCCCTGAAGAGCATCCTCGAGGGAAATAGCCCACCCCCAAACCCTGTAAAACCCACAAGAAGATTATTAAAAACCCACCCCCGAATCATATTGACCTCCTCATTCCTTCTCCACTCGATACATTTACTTTCCATGTATAATAGGACTCATATACATAACAAAAGGCAAAGCACAAGACAAGTCTGAATGGTTGGTTAATTGCTACGCATTACATTTCACGGATACAACACTGCTGTGCTGGCCAATAGGTGCATTTCAGAAGGTGTATTCATGTGACTGAACTTTTGTTCAGGACTAATTCAGTATTTCATATAAGCTGGTGTTATACAACTTGTAAAATATAAAGTAAACAATTGCATATTAAAACAGTTCAATTCTACTTACACAGTCTCTTTTATTGAGGCCAAACAAAATGGGATTTAGGTTAAATAACTAAATAAGCAAAATCATTAACATTGTGTTCAGTCTATTCATGGTAAATGTTTGCCTGTTATCATTCAGAACGTGTATACAAAGTGCATGTAGCGTCAATTTCTAACAGTCCAAGAGTTCACTTATCTTACTGGAAACAAACATTTCCATTGTTCAAGCTGAATTAATAGAGAAAAAGATGCATTATAGTTTTCGGGTCAGGGGTAACTCCATCATGCCTCAAGGATAGCAAGTAGAAGCCTTGTTTCAATTTGAAAAACATTCTTTGCATACCAATAAATGGGCCTCAAGGCTCACCAGTGTATGAGACCCAAAGAGCAAATAAAACAATTGATAGTGTGATTTAGATTAATTCAGTAAATCCTTGTGGGCACTAGTAATTTAGCACCTCCCAAGTAACCTCAAGGTGCAGAGCAAGGGATCATTTGTTAATGACATTAATATTGAACTTTAGAAAGTGTCCAATACAAAAACAATTATGCTGTATTTTTAAGTTTGTTGTTTACGAGTAGTGTTGCACTGATACAATTTTTGGCCCTGATACTGATACCTGGCGGTGCTGTATCGACCAATACCATACCAATGCTACTTTGTTTGAAATTTATATATACTGTATATATAATTGATACAAAGTGAATCCAGTAGAACTATTTATTACATACCTGGTATGGGTGACAAATTGGTTAAATAAACCTTTTGCTCTCAAAGGCCAAAATATTGCTAAATTTGTGAAATTAAAACATGTGTAACACGAGCCCAACAGTAAGAAAGTAAAAATACAATGAATGAATATTGAATGAACTTTTTAAAACCCTTTTGGCTCGCAAAGGCCAAACAGTGCAACTTTCATGAAATTATAAGTAATTATAAGTAATAATAATTGACCACAGCATCCTGTCTCTCTATTAGCCTCCCTCTCTGTAAACCACCAGCAACACACACGTGGCCACTTAGCTTAGCTTACTTCTACAGCACCTTTGAATAAGCTTGCCACCCGTCCTTTGAAATAAGGAATCGTTCCGAATTGGGAATTAAGTTGCGTTCCGTATTGAACTAACACGGAATATATATATGAATTAGGGCTGTCAAAATTATTGCGTTAACGGGCGTTAATTAATTTTTTAAATTAATCACGTTAAAATATTTGACGCAATTAACGCACTAGGCCCGCTCAGACAGATTTAAATGTCAGTACAGTGAAAGGCCAACTTGTTAATTGTGTTTTATGGAGTTTTTCTGCCCTCTGCTGGCGCTTGGGTGTGACTTGCATTTGTTATGTGGCGTAATGTCGCCCTCTGCTGGCGATTCAGTGCAGCTGATTATTTGGGTTTCGGCGCGCTTTTCTGACGTGATTATATGTCGACGCGAACTCACACTAATAGACAGTGCTATTCAGACCAGCTAACGTCCGCATCCAGTATTCAGTGGCAGTTCTCATAGCCCCATCACACTGTTTGTGTCTAATACATGCATCGCTTGAGAGTTATGTTCCTCCTTTGTTTATATTCATGAGCATTAGATAGTTATTGATGATGTGTATTTGAATTTGTTCACATATATGGTGAAATACAGTTACATTGTTAGATGCTTGTGAGCTAATTGGCTAGTGCTACTGCTCAAATGGACACGTGTGTACATTTTATGTTATTTTGTGATTTATGCAAGTTATTGACACATTGCCTTGTTATTTTCAGTTTTACAAAAATACAAGAAACGTGCTCCTGTCAAAAAGAGATGACTTCAGTAAAGCCCATGCAACTTTGCCACACCGTCTGATTTCTTTTTGGAACTTATGTTCGCTATCTGTCAATTTGTGTACTCACACACATTGAGGACAGAAAAGGGCTACTAGTTTATTTTTTGATTGAAAATTTTACAAATTTTATTAAAACGAAAACATTAAGAGGCGTTTTAATATAACATTTCTATAACTTGTACTAATATTCATCTTTTAAGAACTACAAGTCTTTCTATCCATGGATCACTTTAACAGAATGTTAATAATGTTAATGCCATCTTGTTGATTTATTGTTATAATAAACAAATACAGTCCTTAAGTACCGTATGTTGAATGTATATATCCATCTCGTCTTATCTTTCCATTCCAACAATAATTTACAGAAAAATATGGCATATTTTATAGATGGTTTGAATTGCGATTAATTGCAATTAATTACGATTAATTAATTTTTAAGCTGTAATTAACTCGATTAAAAATTTTAATCGTTTGACAGCCCTAATATGAATTTATATATATACACACAATACATTTCTATGCACTTTAGGAGTTTTGGTGATGTCCCTTTTGTTTTCGTCCCCTGTACGGCTCTGGGCGAATGGGGGGCGTCCCTTATTTCTATTTCTGAAAGGTGGCAACCCACAGGTCTCAAATTACTGAGGCATTTCTTTCAGTAAAAGACAATAGAAATAAAGTAGAAGAGGTAAACTGGTCCAGGGTTTGTTACTCCGGTCCAGGCCCCTTTCTCTTGGTAGCAGTTGCTGTTGTAGTAGCCTAGAACTCTTTGTGTTTGTTCATGTTTCATCTTCAAATGTTTTATCAGGTTCAAGGTATTGAAACTGGCCTATTTAACTCCGCCTCTCGAACCTGTGAGGCCGCAAATTTTGCATGCCGCCATTGTACTCGAAGCAGATTATAAGCTGAAATATTTCGAGATCGCCAACATTTTCCTATAGTAGTTTGTTTTTCCTACATATGAAAAAGCTGTCCGGGCATTGGTTAAGAGCGGCTATTAGCCCGCTGTCATTGGTCTGGAGCAGGCGAATAGTGATTGCTGCTTGGCATACAAAGTGATCACGTGTCATCACACAACAGAGAGTATAGTGAGGGTCAGGAGAAAAAAAGGGTGCGGTCAAGTGTTATAATACTGTACTGGTAAATGGTATCGGCGCCCACTTTGTTGGTACTCGCCGATACTGATACCACCATTTTGGGCCTGATCGCCCCCCAGCCAATACTGGTATCAGTGCATCTTTACATACGATTGTAATTTAGTTCATGGCCAAGCATTATTTATTGATATTTTTGTAACAATTTTGCTTTGCTTTTTTTTTTTATCCAAAATGAGTGGTATACAACTACTACTATACTAACGGTAAACAGTCCTGCTTGATTGAATGGAGCGCTGCGGTGGTTTGCTGCTAAATAAGTTCTCTCCCGAGGGTACTGCACATATTCTTTCTTTTGTTAAATTCTGCAAGAGCATGTTTCAGAGTGCTTTACAGTCATTAGCTGTGACCTTCCCAGTTTGAACCTCTCCACATTTTAGATTGGTGGAAAAGCACCCAAGTCACAGCGTGCCAGGAGGGTTATTTTACGCTCCAGACTGATTTCATACTAAAATGTAATTTTCGGAATGTTTCAGTTTCAAATTCAGGTATTATTTCTGCATTATTTTAGTTTATCAGCTGCTCTGAGACACAAGGAGCCTGCGGTTATGATTACATCCGATCCAAATAGTCCTTTTTTCCATATGCAGAAAACTCTCGTCACAGAATGCCCACATTAAAAAGAAACGAAAAAAATCTGTTATTGCATGCTTCTGGCAATATCACATGGCCTTCATGCTACTCTCTTCAATAGCCCTGTATTTTACATGCCAGTTGGTCTAGACAGAAAAACTGTTAGAAATAGGGATAATCATGGCCACTTTTAGCCCTTATTTCATGAAAATGCCCAAAGTAATAGCCGTAACATCCACACTCATTCTCCTTCGCACACCTGGCAAATTGTTGTGTAAAGTACCTATGACAATGATATTGTCCATTTCATACACAAATTGTCAGATGCAATCAATCCAGTTGTGAAGAATACCCACATTTAAAGCTAAGACTGTGGTACTATGGTAACCAAGTACAAATTTTCTGCTGATTACTTTTTACTTTTACTGTCACCATAATTTGTCATGTCCAAACAGTCAGCAATTAATAAAGCATAACATTTGACTTGATTTTTAAAATATAATTCTTTATTTGAACATGGTTATTAAAAAGCAAACAGTACATTCCAATATTTTGCAGTGCAATGCAATAAATAAAATACACTGAATTTCCTAACATAATATTCAGTCCCTTAAAGCAAAGGTTTCTGTTCGTGGTGACGGCTACACAGATCACTTTTATAATTGACAGGGCACACTGGCTTGTGATGAGACAAGGGGTACATTTATTTTGCACACTTTAACTGGCCCATTGAGGGTTCTGTTGCTCCTATTCTGTTGATCAGTAATGGTCATGAGGTGTATTGGAGACCACCATAGCAACAGAGCTATTTGAAATCAATGGGGTCATAACTGTGGCGTAAATAGACAGAAAATTGGGCTCCTCGCTTGAGGCCAGAGGACACTGTGGCTTGCATCAATAGCAGCTACCCAGGAGTGGAAGATGCTGCACCCACCAAGCTTGAGCTCTAAATTGAATTCCATGGAAAGATAGATGGGAAAATGAAAACAGTGATAAACCTCAATGAGCTGAATGAAAGCTTCATTTTTTCCCCTCCCGACAATCAGGAACATACAGGGAGAATATAATGACGCCAAGACATTTGAGTCTGTGTACTGTACACAATGTTCTATTTTGTAATGTAAGAGATGACAAACAGCAAAGGCAGCTATAAAATGAAACATCATTACAGATGTGAGTGGCAGCAGTAATTCTCTGCTCCCAAAGAGTGATTGGACAGTGTGCACTCTCTAAACACAAGAAGCTGTAATAGAATGTTATTTGTATACAATTAGTGATGTCAGTTTTTGAACGCATTTACAGTACGTGTGTGCTTCTGAGTGTATGGATAGATATGTATGTGTGTATGCATGTACTGTAGAATATCTACAAACTGTATGTTTTTTTGTATACAGGTAGTCCCCAGGTTACGACGTACCCGACTTACTTGATTTCGACTTTACGACGCTTGATTCTCGTCCGCCATTTTGTCTCCAGTCTTTTTTTCGAATTTTTTTGTTTTAATTCGCATAACAGTGTAGAGTCTATTTGATCTCTATATTTTTCTCAGTGTAACAGCTGTCAAGTTTCACTGCAAATATTTGTTCGGACAATAAGAGAAGCTGTTGTCTCACTAAGGTTAATGGTGTCCGCAAGCAACACGTCACTTTTGCTCATTAATATTCATGAGGTTAGCAATTGTTGCTAAGCGAGTCAACCTCCCGTTTGTCCCTAATAGTAAATGCATGGAAATAGTGTACGAACGAGATGTTTACTGAGCTAAACCTACCAATTCTGTCTGAAAATGATGTCCCTGGTGCCAAATTCTCTAGTAAAGATGTGGCAGAACATACAAATGTTCAGTTGAAGAGATGGCTGGAGTGTCGAGGGCTGAAAAAGACGGGGAAAAGAGCCGACCTGATCCAGAGGTAGCTTTTTTATCAACACCTTTTTCTTGTGTGCATTGCCCTATGCCACTGACAATGACATTCTCCAGTTTCAACAATCTATCATTTACCACCATATGCCCTGTCTTTGCTATATATTATATCCTCTGGTTGTCTTACGTCTCTGACCGTTCTTGGGGGTAATTTACATTGCTATTGTTGTGTAGCAATCGCAAATGCTACTCAGTGACAGCCAACGAACATTTAAATTTTTTTTTTTATTAATAACAAATCTTAATGCTATAACTTATTTACACTTCCCCCTTACTAAAGTTTTTTTTTTTTCACAACAGAAAAAGGTAACAACAGTGGCAGTCAGATACCATTTTAATTTTTTTCAGGTCATTCATTGTCAGACAGAAGCAGCACGGCAAAACGCCAGACTAAGGTACGTGGCGCATTTGCCACCAGGCCGCACAGAAATGAAATAACCCTGTGCCCCTGCTTAACACACCAATATCCCTGTCTACTCTAGATATAAGACTACGGGATAGATTAGAATGTCGTCATAGAAATCCATTGATTGGACTGCTAGCAGTACATCTTGTTTGTCTATATAATATATCTATGTGCGCTTGTCCTCGATAATAACGTATTGCTAGGCCGCGGGCGCAGCACATTTGTTCCCGGAAATAATTAGCCCCCACACGAGCAAAGATGACTGGAAAACAAACGTCTTTGGAGATATTTTTACAGCGAAAAGGGCACCTGACGAGCCTACAACCTCGAAGACCCACGAACTGCGAAGGAGTGGATTCGTGACCTGTTTGTGAATAAACCGAGTGATTCGAGCATGTCTGTGCAACAGGAAGATCAACTTGTAGAGATCGCAAATGACGGCGACGTTGCCTGGTATACCAGACTCACCGCTGTTCCAGTGATTGAATCTGGTGACCGTCCGGCGGATCAAATTCCGAGGGCAGAGCAACACACAGCAAACAAACAGCGGAGTGGACCAATCAGCGACGGGCAGACGTGATGTTGTTAAAGCGACAAGTAATTAGCGTGAGTGGAGAATGGAGAAGTTTATTCAACATGGCTAGCGCGAGCCATGTTGACTGTTGTCAATGACTTGTTTCGATGTGTTTTTGGTCATTTAAAACTGGTTTTACCACGGATTGGAACATATTCTTGGCTCTCCCGTTCACCATCTGTGTTGTCGTAGACACGAATTTCGGCGCGCAAGAGTGACGTTACTTGTTAAGAACACGTCACGCAAATAAACGAGTCTGAGTGGATGATTGATTTTGTACCTTGCTCGAGAGGCCGTTAATGGGCTGGGTCCCAGACTATTTCTCACAGTGTTTGAAAAATACAGGTATAATAGTCTGGCTGTGCCAGACAAACGGCGACCTGATTAAACGTACATTTGAGACAACAACTCTACCAAGGTTCTGGATTAAAGTTATTCTGGAATATCCTGACATCGCTACAAGAGCATTGAAAACCTTGCTACAATTTCCAACTTTGTATCTTTGTGAAGCGGGCTTCTTAATTAATGATCAACGACAAAGCGAAGTCATTAATGGTAAGAGCGGTGGGAAGTTGTTGTGTGCAGCTTACATGGCAGGATGTATCTGAGGAGAACTTTTCTACAAGTCCTTCCATGATCAAACGTAAGTTGATATTCCTTTCTTACAAGAAAGTTTGTAGTGTTTACTTTGGAATCGCTGCATTTGCGCATTTTGCGGGTATGTTTAACATTACGCGCATGCGCAGAACCGCATCGTTGCAATTTTTGATGGGTTGCAAAATTTGTCAGAATACCGGTCCGTGAAAAAAAGACCCAAATATCACCGGTCTGTGGTGCAAAAAAGGTTGGGGACCCCTGCTCTATAGGACCATGGCTCCCAACAAAATGTTTACTGCATATGAAGGTGAATGGCTTCACCTTGCTGACGTTAAACTGGTCTTTTGACGTCCGCACAAGTTGAAACATTCTTCACATTTTTTCCATTTGAGTTTTTGGCTTTGGGAAACGTAGGAAGAAAACATTCTTCATATGTCGTAATGTCTAGAGTCGTTTCTACAAGTTCCATAGAAGCAGTGTTTGCTCGGTATGCTCTTTTTTGAAAGATTACCGGCAGAAAACAAGCAGTAATAACATAGTTTGTATGCGAGGGCGTGTTGACCCACTTCCTGGTTAAGATGGCGACGTACGGTCTAAAAATAGCATTCACGGGTATGCTATTAAAAAGTTACATGATCCACAAGATTTTTTTTTTTTTTTGCGTGCATTTTTTTGTCTTCCTGTCATCATTTTACAATTCACTGGACTATAATTACTATATTGTTGATAATAATTTATTTACAAGTTAAATTAAAATGGTCAAATATATGTTTAATTACAGTGAATGCACACCCAATCAGGTCGCTTTGTATTTTCTATTAAGTAAGTAGAGTCAAATGCAGCACACAACGGTGTACCATAAGCAGCTCGACGTCGTAAGTTGCTAATTTGCTGAAATCAAGCTCTAAATAAGCTTTGTACAGTAAGTGACATCGACATATCTGTTTGCTCACTCGCAGGCCAAAGTGTTCTACGTTGTGTTTGTGGTTTAAAAGTAAAACTACAGTAAACATCAGTGAAACAAGAACTCTTGTGTCTCTGCATGTGGACAACCCAGCGTACTCAGTGTACCTTTTTCACCATCCATTAGCATTGATGGTAAGTACAGTACCGTATTTTTTTTTTTACTTTGCTTTATTAATATGGCGTATAATACATGTTTTTGATAGTTGTTTTGAGCCTTAGGGGGTATTTAAGGGTACTTAAAGGGTTAATTCAGATTTACGCGGAAATTCGGGTTACGTCACCAGCGTAGGAACGGACCTCGCTCATACCCCAGGGACTAGTGTATTAAAATATACTGTATCATGTAAATGGCGGAAAACACAAAATTTGGCTAACTTTCAAATTTGTCAAATATGCATGTGTGATACGTCATTGGAAAGCTTAAAATCTCAATTTTCTGGGGGAAAATTTTTTGAGCAGGAGGGCATTTTTAAAAAAATATTTTTTAAACAGCAAAACCCTATCTGGAGGCGAGAGCACACGAGAACAGAATTACAGACGCCATGACTTTAACGAGATATTATCGCGTACCTACTTTGTTTCGATCCAAAAACTCCATGTAGCATGTATCACTGAGTGTCAAGACACAGCTGTGAATAGCCACAACTGCATTTTTTATTTTATTTTATGGGTGAAACATGGTAATATAACAAGGGTCGCGATGCAGAAATTGCAGACATCAAGGAGTGGTCGAGATTTTCTTTTTCATATATTTACCCTTTCAAATGTTTTTTTTTCAACTTTTTTTTGTGTGGATCAATTATTTATCATCTAACATTTCGGAGAAAATGCGACAGTAACAAAAAAATACAATTAAGTGATAGTTATGAGGTAGATAGATATCTGACTTTTTTACAGACGCCATTTTTTTCATTGTGACATAATTTGTTTAAAAGTTTAAAATATGTTGGTGAATAATTTTTTTTTTTTTTTTTTCAAACGAAATATGAGGCATCAATAAATGATTCTAAACTAAAAACGCCACACATTTTGAATAATAATTATAATTAATTACCTTTGTTTTATGGCTACGTTGAAATAAAAGCGGTTGCGCGACGTCTGTAAACTGGGGTTTTCAGGGTAAAACGGACAAATTAAAAATAGTTCGGGGACTTATTGCGCCATAAATCTGCTATAGCAGCATATAGACATATTAATATATCAAACACAACAGTTATTTTAGCTTAAAATACAGCAGTTTCTTTTTAAGAGGAGTGCAAGAGCAGAAACTGCTTTTTCAGTCTTGTCTGTGTTTTCCGCCAAATGTATTTTGGTATTTAGAACAATTTAGGCACAAAAAAATCTTTACTCACTCATTTGGGCTTCATTTTAACACTGCCACTGATCCCAATTAAACTGACTTTGACCTCAATACCCGTCAGTTGCTGTGAATTAGTTTTAAAAGAGAAATAACAGTTAAAAAAAAAACCCAAAACAAAACAAAACAAAAAAAAAACCTTGCATTTCTTTATTTTTATGCAAAAAATGCACTGCCCAGTGGGGTGTTTGTAGTCCATACTGGAAATAGATTATCTATTACACGACTATAAATTTACAAGAGCTGGGTTCACCGATTTTTTTAGTTTTTTCGGTAATTGCGTGTTATGAGCCTGTGGATCAATTGTTCTTTTTTTACTGCTTTTTCCACTGTGGGTGGGTGTTTGTGCGTGAGTTGGGTGGCTGATTGGTGAATTAGGTGCAGGTGTTGCTGATTCAGCCACTCCTGATTGGTGCCCCCTGATTGGCCAAGGTGTGGACTTCCTGGGCTACTAAAGAAGCTTGCCACAAGCACTCTGCCTCCTTTCCAGCCAAACCAGCATTCAGAAGCGCCACTTCGCTTGTTTGGTTTTCCAGCAGTGATTCCTGTTTCATGTATAATTTGTATATCGTGTAAATAGTTGAGCAGTACTGTAGGAGGGAGATGCCTTTTGTTTTTCACAGTTTTCTCCTGTTTTTGGTTGATAGGAGTTAAGTGAAGGAAATGTCTTTAATTTGACCGTTTTTTTTTTTTTTTTTTTTTTTTTTTTAGGGAAGACAGGATTTCTGAGATGGCTTTTGTTTGTTATTTTGGCGACTGTCTCCCTCTGAGCCAAATAAAGACACTGCTCTTGATTTTCCGTTTCCACTGGCTTTTCTGGGTGAGGGTTTGACGGGAGGAGCACACCCCATGTTGCGTCCTGAAACCCCTAGACCGGGGCATAATATTGCAATCCAGGGCAGACAAATAGTAGTGTGAGAATTATCAATACAGAGATTTAGTTATTTTTTTTGCCATTCGGACATTTCAAAAGTTGCTAGGATACTGAGTGGCCATATCCATAGTCAAGACAGGTTTTCATACCAATGCATGTGTGTGTGTGCGTGCGCAGCAAAAGTGCTCATCAAGCACCATGGGAGTCTGCTGCACAGTATGCACTTGAGAGACTAAATGGGATGTTTACAGTACGATTAATGATGTCCAGCTTTAATGGACTTCTTCCACTGTATTATATATGTTTTTGATGTTGACTTTGTTTCGTTAGAACAACTTAGACATGCCCCCTCCTGGTTGATCAGACTTCCCTGGAGGATTCTAGGAATCAGCAGCATTACTACCATCATTAGGACGCAGGAGGGGGCATACATGTACAGACAGCTCCTTTTGATTTTGATAGTTATAAAACTTGTACAATATTTGATTCCATGCCTGTGGGAAAAAAAGACTCTAAACCAGTGGTTCTTAACCTGGGTTCGATCGAACCACAGGGGTTCAGTACTAAATCTAGGGAAAGTCGTTTCAGACCAGGTTTTGGACTGGTTAGTCCCCAATATATAGGCTTTATTCTAGGTCTTTCGACTGCTAGTCCTCTATCTGATGGGAGGAGAAGCTGGTTTGCTCAGTGAAAGTTGACTTGGTATGAAGAAGTACAACAGGGCAATAATATGCACTGCAGTGACATAAAAAAACAACATTTGTGTCACATTTTGCACCATGAAAATAGCATGTGAGGCAAGATGCAATTATGGCTGAACCATATTGGAAAAAACTGACATTGCATTCTTGGGGGGTTTGCGATATATATTGAGATATTAAAACTTTCACCACAATATTAAAATTTTCACCAGTCTTGAATAGCTCTGTTTGGGAAGACTTTGGTTGACTCACTATGACCACATTAGCGATGTCCCGATCTGATCACATGATCGGAAATCTCGCGCCATTTTTCAGAGCATTGGGTTTTTGATTAAAAAATGTATTTATGGTTTCTTGCTTCATGCTCGTATAGCCCATCACGCTCCCTCCTGAAGAGCAGTGCGACCAAACTATTTTTCTTGGTCACCAGTGCAGCTGGCGTTTGGTACTTAACGATGATTGACAGGTTTGTAGCTTTGATCTGGCCGGAGACGCCTCAGTATCGCTATGATCAAAGGCACAAATGTGTTAATCATCGTCAAGCTTGGTACACATTCTAAAGTGTGTTGTGGCAAATGATTCATTGTGTAAGTGAGGGTGCAAAAATATGCAATCGGGACATCTCTAGTATTAATAAATTACCGTTTAATCCGGGCTAAAGCCTAAAAAGAGTTTAATTTTCCAATGTAAAAAATGAAATTAAAAGGCAATTATTGGATTTGTGAGAAGATTCATGTTTTTTTTTTTTTTTTTTTTTTTTTTTTTTAATTAACATAATGACTGTACAAATCTGGCGATCATTTTGTGCAGGGTATTTAATATCATTTAGGATGTAAACATGACAAAAACGGCATGGTCAAGGATAAGGCAACTACCATAATTGTTGGACTATAAGCCACAGGATTCAATTAGAAGGAAAACAAGTCGTGGCTTATAGTCCAGTGCGGCTTTTTTTGAGTTACAGTATTTGGGTTAATAGGTAACGCTTCACTTGACATATTTATGACATGACACTATCATAGGTATTACTGAATGCTTATGAACGATGTCATTAAGTGTCATTCGGCAAATTATGTCACTAACTCCATTTATGAACAGCTCGGATCTTAACATCCATTCAAAAGTGAGATAATTTTCCGGATAACACTAAATGACACCTGTTATTAGCATTGTTGGGCACGTTACTTTAAAAAAGTAATTAGTTACATTACTCACTACTTCTTCCAAAAAGTAGCTGAGTTAGTAACTGAATTACTCTATAGTAAAAGTAACTAGTTACCAGGGAAAGTAACTATTTCCGTTACTTTAAAAAGAACTTGTTGTATGTCAAAGAATTTGAAATTTTCTGAGCAGTATTCGAGTCAGTGGAATAGAGAAGAACAGACAGGTAGTTAACTTGTTAGGTGCTTCAGCAGATTTGAATTGCTTACCACAGATGTCGACAAAAGCTTTGCCCCGGGACATAAATTACACATTACATGCAGGTTCTTTCCTTGAATTTCGACAAACTTGAAATAGTGTCTATATCTCCACCTCTTAAAGGACAATTTTTCTTCTGAATGCTCTGCCATCCCGACCCTGTGCATCTGTTTTGCGTATGTGTGTTTGCCGCACGCGCTGTTCCGGTTTGCTTGTGAAATCACCGGCTCTGATTGGCTTACCACGACACATGACTCTAACCCTCAGCCAATCACAATCACTTCCATCGCATCTCTCGAGGGGCTGCATTCAGGTAGGCTCACTTCCAGACAATTCACATCACCTTCAAAGCGTCTGCCGTCCTCAAGATGGATGGAAGCAGAATTATTATTAGTCATTGTCAATGTTCATGTCCACGTTCTGGTCAGCATTTTTCCTTTTCTATCCAAGCCCTCATGTTCCAAGTAAGTTTTTTGAAAAGCATTCTTTTGTTAGTGACAGTTTTGTTTGCCCCTGTGCTTTCTTTGGATCACCACAGCCTTTGTTTTGTACTTTGTTTTTTTGTTGGCTTTAATTAAATCATTTTTGCACTGCCTGTCTGTGTCACCTCTTTTCCTGCAATTGGGTTTACACACACCTGCCCGCAAACCCTGACACGACTGGAACCGTAATTGAAGAAATACAGTGCCTTGCAAAAGTATTCGGCCCCCTTGAATCTTGCAACCTTTCGCCACATTTCAGGCTTCAAACATATGAAATTAAATTTTTTTGTCAAGAATCAACAACAAGTGGGACACAATCGTGAAGTGGAACAACATTTATTGGATAATTTAAACTTTTTTAACAAATAAAAAACTGAAAAGTGGGGCGTGCAATATTATTCGGCCCCTTTACTTTCAGTGCAGCAAACTCACGCCAGAAGTTCAGTGAGGATCTCTGAATGATCCAATGTTGTCCTAAATGACCGATGATGATAAAAAGAATCCACCTGTGTGTAATCAAGTCTCCGTATAAATGCACCTGCTCTGTGATAGTCTCAGGGTTCTGTTTAAAGTGCAGAGAGCATTATGAAAACCCAGGAACACACCAGGCAGGTCCGAGATACTGTTGTGGAGAAGTTTAAAGCCGGATTTGGATACAAAAAGATTTCCCAAGCTTTAAACATCTCAAGGAGCACTGTGCAAGCCATCATATTGAAATGGAAGGAGCATCAGACCACTGCAAATCTACCAAGACCCGGCCGTCCTTCCAAACTTTCTTCTCAAACAAGGAGAAAACTGATCAGAGATGCAGCCAAGAGGCCCATGATCACTCTGGATGAACTGCAGAGATCTACAGCTGAGGTGGGAGAGTCTGTCCATAGGACAACAATCAGTCGTACACTGCACAAATCTGGCCTTTATGGAACAGTGGCAAGAAGAAAGCCATTTCTCAAAGATATCCATAAAAAGTCTCGTTTAAAGTTTGCTACAAGCCACCTGGGAGACACACCAAACATGTGGAAGAAAGTGCTCTGGTCAGATGAAACCAAAATTGAACTTTTTGGCCACAATGCAAAACGGTATGTTTGGCGTAAAAGCAACACAGCTCATCACCCTGAACACACCATCCCCACTGTCAAACATGGTGGTGGGAGCATCATGGTTTGGGCCTGCTTTTCTTCAGCAGGGACAGGGAAGATGGTTAAAATTGACGGGAAGATGGATGCAGCCAAATACAGGAACATTCTGGAAGAAAACCTGTTGGTATCTGCACAAGACCTGAGACTGGGACGGAGATTTATCTTCCAACAGGACAATGATCCAAAACATAAAGCCAAATCTACAATGGAATGGTTCAAAAATAAAAGTATTCAGGTGTTAGAATGGCCAAGTCAAAGTGCAGACCTGAATCCAATCGAGAATCTGTGGAAAGAGCTGAAGACTGCTGTTCACAAACACTCTCCATCCAACCTCACTGAGCTCGAGCTGTTTTGCAAGGAAGAATGGGCAAGAATGTCAGTCTCTCCATGTGCAAAACTGATAGAAACATACCCCAAGCGACTTGCAGCTGTAATTGGAGCAAAAGGTGGCGCTACAAAGTATTAACGCAAGGGGGCCGAATAATATTGCACGCCCCACTTTTCAGTTTTTTATTTGTTAAAAAAGTTTAAATTATCCAATAAATTTTGTTCCACTTCACGATTGTGTCCCACTTGTTGTTGATTCATGACAAAAAATTAAAATTTTATATCCTTATGTTTGACGCCTGAAATGTGGCGGAAGGTTGCAAGATTCAAGGGGGCCGAATACTTTTGCAAGGCACTGTAATTAGCACAGAACATGAATTTTGGTTGTTATTTGCATCCGTAGCGCTGCAATGCATGATAGGAGGCATAAAGCAATGAATCTTTGCAGCCAATTGATTCAAAGCTTAATGGTGGTTCATTTGGTCTCATGACAGTATTATGATTCTGCTGTGAAAGAAAGTGGTACCGATGAATATCTTATGGTGTAAATATCCCATAATACTGTGAGGACAGCTGCTTATAGTTCAGATCGGCTTACTTATGAACAAATGCCATTTTCGTGTCAAATTTGGTGGGTGGTGGCTTATAGTCAGGTGCGCCTTATAGTCCCAAAATTACTGTAAGCAGTTTTAATGTTGAACAATATAAGGTATATTTCTCCAAATTTGAATGAAAAATTCTAAGATATGTGCATTGGGCCAGTCTTGGTTCAGTGGTCTGATGATGCTTCAGGCATAAAGATAAAAACATAAATTTTGCCCTGTTTAAAAACATGCTGTCTAAATGAGATTTTTTTAAAATGGAAAATCACTTAGGTTTTAGCTTGCTAGCTTACCTATATCAATTTTGAAGATGAAAAAAAAAAAAAGTTTCAAATTCTGAAGGGTTTGGTTAATGTTCGTGTGAAACTCATGGGAGTTAGGTACCTTTAGCAAGGTTAAGAACCACTGCTCTAAACACTACTTATACATCTGGGTATTCGTTCAGAATCTTTTAGACATTGAATTTATAGCAAAGCTTAGGAAAATGCTAAAACTTAATTTTTAGTTTGCTCGTGGCCGTTTCACATAACATCGTCGTGAACCATGGTTTATTACCACCCATCAACTCCTTCTTGGAGAAAATAAGTGACTTGTAAACATATTTTTACAACACTATTCTTACATAAACTGCATCCAGTAAAGGTCGCCAACTGAGTTCTGAAAATATAGTTTGATTGTGTAAACATTCTATTTCCTTGAATGATGAAAATGTCTTATTCAGATATAATTTTCTGAAAGTTCCTATATTAAATCTTTAGTGCACAATATTGTGTGAAGCAACCTGACAGAAGAGCTTTTTTGTGAGCATTTATGCGTTGTGCTTCTATTCATTGTATTTTGTGTTCCAATTATCTACCCAAGCAATGAGAGTCAAGGTTGCTTCACTTGCTTGATACTCAAGTGTCTCCCTGCCTAAAACACAATCTCCTGTCAACACTCATTAAAATATCAGCCTACAAAGATGAAAATTAAACAAACAGGGACAGCACGATACAGCCAGGGGCCCATATTGAAAGCATGGTAAGTAATGCTATTTTGCATCTGCCTGTCCTTAATTATAGTGTCCAAACATTGAGCACACATGCAAATGCATGCACACACAAACACTGTGGATCAGCATACATACCGGTACACATTTTATACAGTGTGTGTAAAATTAATATAAAAAGCTAGTTTTAGCTGTCATTTTTTTCAGAGTGGAAATCAAAGTTCAAAAAATAATTTCCAAAGAATTCTAGCAGTGCTCACGCTGACTTGAGTATATTTTAATTTATTATTTCAAGGAACACTTTGCTAAGATTTTTAAAAATGTTTAATCATCTCTTTGACTTTTTGCAAAATTGTTTGTTTCATGATGTTCTGCTTGCCTGTAATTTTCTGTTATAATAATGATCTGTCTAAATTTTGTCCTCCGTGAAAATAACTGCAGAAAAGGCCATGCTCGGCAAAGCGTCGCCTTGTTTTACACAGTCAAAGTTTAATTGCCGTCAAAAAAGGGGTGGAAAAAGTCTAATAGTCGATTTTCCTCAAAGGAAGCCAAATTGCAACAATTATTTTCTTTTTCTCTTGATGACCTTCCTGCCTTCATCTGCCTACATCTATAGAGGAAAAACACATCCAGCCCTACTTTGCATGTCAATAGTGGGAGTGTAGAGAACTACAGATGTTGTAAAAATAGATTTTTATGCCTAAACAATATGCCTGCATTCAGTTAAATATAAATAACACAGGAAAGAGTCTACATGTAAACCCCTTGCTGGAAAGATAAACATTTGACTTCAGTCAGCCATTGTCTAAAAACAATTTACAGGATATTAAGATAATGTCAAAATTAACAAAAGGATTGGGGCAACTCATATTGGACAGTCAAAAAATAGAGTGAAATTTACAGCGATAAACTTTTCAAGGAAGGCTTTTAACATGAAATTGATTTCATCCCAAATGGTTTTTCATAGTGTGTTTCCACACAAAACTCGCCCTGCCTCGTCTTTACTGACCTTGCTTTATGCACAAGGGCATAGTCATGTTGGAACAGAAATGGGTTTTTCTTTAAACTGTTAGAGCGTTGGCTGGCAACAAGGTCTGGGGATGCAAAATAATTAAACACGTGGAACACATACAGCCCACACTGTGAATAGTCTGTAGCAATGTTTGTTTTTTCCTGAGTTTTTTTTCCTTCCAGAAGTTATAGAAGTTACACATCTAATGCTTTATTAATCTCCCCCTCAGTGTTGTTTTTGGCAGCCCTTTTCATTGTTTTTTTTTTTTTTTAGTCTTGTAGTCTTGGGGGCAAAACACATGGCAGGCGATGACGAAATGCGAAAGTCATCGCTGTTGAGCTGACAGACAACACACAGGGCGAGATGCGACTGCAGCGGCAAGCGACAGCGACACGAATCGCCCTCTGGCTGTGTGTCATCACTCGTCTGATTGGCTGTGAATTTGGAAGCAGGGGCGGACTGGTAATCTGTGGCTTCTGGAGGATCACAGAACGGCCGGTGCCCTGGACGGCCGGCAGCTGCCATTCTTTATACATCACTGTTTTTATCCCCCCATCCTCTGATTATCTACAGTTCGCATCCAATCCGACAGATGGCAGCAATGCGCCTGGCTGTTCACCGCCAATCTGATAGAAGAACGAAGAAAGCACAGAGTAGCCTTCATTGGTTCCTTGTGGAAGCAAAATAGCGACGAGCGTTAATGCACAATATGGATGGTGGTGGCAAAAAAAAGAAAAGAGATGGGTGGATCGGAGAAGGTTAGGGAGAAAACATTAAAGAAACTGGAGAGCGAAGCATTAAAATGTCATAAGTTGACAAATATTTTCGCAAGCAGCAGTCTGGCTGCAACGGCCACGTCGGGTAACAACTGCCCAGCCCTTGGCGATGGTGAGAGTGGGAGCGGCAGCCACTCTGATGTGCAGCCGGTGCAGGGAGAGAGAAAAGAAGAGGGAGGGGGGTAATGATAAGCTGGTGGAAGTTCCCCAGACAAGCGCAGAGCCAGTAAGAAGGGATGAAAAAGGGTTACTTGCTTGGTATACTGGCAATTGTTATCCACCAGGTATGTGGATAGGAAATGTTTATTGTAGGGCTGTCAAAATTATCGCGTTAACGCGCGGTAATTAATTTTTTAAATTAATCACGTTAAAATATTTGACGCAATTAACGCACATGTCCCGCTCAGACCGTATTCTGCCTTTTGGTAAGTTTTACAGCAAGGCTTTTTGTGCTGTCTAACAGTGAACTCTTGTGGTCGCTTTGCGACATGGTTTATTGTTTTCTTGCCAGTTCAATATGGCTGCAAGACGTCTCGGGCTGACGCCTACGTTGTAATGTTGTGCTTATATGATCCTTGGACAAGATTTGTCCGTAAGTATGGTTGTTGTAAAGAATGTACATATTATGTTAGTAAGCGAAATGTTATATTTTTTGTATGAGATGCTTTTTGTTTATGTTTAGTGAACCTGTATAGCGTGCTAAGCTAACGTTGTTGCTAATGCAATGCTTGTGTACTTTTTTTTTGTAATTTTACGACGGTCTAAAGAGGACAATGGTTTGAGGCCATTTTATTAATAAATCAGATGAAAAAGGAAGAAGTCTGATTATTAAGGCGTCGTTCACTAGCTGTCTAGCTTTGGAAAAAGTAGACGCTTCAGAGTGAGGACAGCATAGACAGATTTAAATGACAGTAGAGTGAAATGCCCACTACAGTCCTTATGTACCGTATGTTGAATGTATATATTCATCTTGTGTCTTATCTTTCCATTCCAACAATTTATTTTACAGAATATATATATAATTTACAGAAAAATATGTCATATTTTATAGATGGTTTGAATTGCGATTAATTGCGATTAATTACGATTAATTAATTTTAAAGCTGTAATTAACTCGATTAAAAATTTTAATTGTTTGACAGCCCTAGTTTATTGTATTTTCATTGAAATTTATTATTTGTGTGGCAAGATTAATTATGGCATAAACAATGAAGTCATTTTATAGACACAGGGGATAGGTGCAATTATAATCAATTGGATACATAAAACTCGCTTCAAAAAATAAATTCTTTAATTTGTTTATTCAGGTTGGTCATAGAGCTAGGGCAGAAGATGAATCCAATTCCAGTTCAGCCTTGCAGTACTTTGAGCGCCCCAAGTCAGACAGTCACAGTCTAGACACATTTTTTACTTACCAACCTCAGAAGACAAAACACCTGACTGTACAAAGAGTATTCATACGCAAAGATGGCACAGATAGAAAATGACTAATATACTGCGAAGAAAATCATAAACTATATTGTATATGTATAATAATGCAATGTGTAGTTCTTCATAGCCGCTTAATTTTTGTCTCAAAGTGCACGAAATGGATGCATTTTACAATAAAATGTAAAAAAAAAAAAAAAAAAAGAAATTATCCCTGGGGGGCATGCCCCTGGACACCCCTAGAGGGTCTGTGTTTCCCTTCATACAGCGATTCTTGTGGGCTGGGCTGAGTCAAAGTCCAGGGCTGCTTTTTGGTCCCAGTCCACCCCTGTTTGGAAGGAATACACTGCTAAAATGACACGCTCCTCTATGTTGACAAAGTGTTTTTTATACTAACAAGCAATGTTATACAATCATTAACCCCTTTCACACATTTTTTTTTTTTTTTTTTTTACACATAAATTACCGAGTCGACTGACGTGGAGATGACACGGACATTTCACGGGTCGTGTCTTAGTATAATGTCCGGGAATTTCCCGGGAAACGGTAAGGGTGAAAGCAGGCGTTAAATTTCCGGCTCACGGCAAGATGGCTGATGATGTAAATATCATGGCTGGCCGATCATCACTTCCTCTTTCTTTGCAGTGAGATGAAAAGTGGTAAACAAACATCGTAATTATCAACATAGCAAGCTAGAAATAGCCAAATTACTGAAAACATAACCAAATTAAATTTCTACTGGATTGTAGAGCCGAGGAAGAGAGTCCATCATCCATCTTGGAAATGTGTGGTTTATTTTGTTGCCGATGTTAGGGTCCGCTACTGCGGAAACAAGGTTTTACTTCAAAGCACAAAACAACAGAGGGATGCGTTCAAGGTTTTATTAAATACAAACAAAAATGCGATTGCGGAAAAGGGGGAATAACACAATGGGTCCGTTATAGTAGAGCCAGGAAAGAGAGTGCATAGTCCATCTTTGGAAATGTGTGGTTTATTTTGTCGCCGAAGTTAGGGTCCGCTACTGCGGAAACAAGGAGTACTTCAAAGCAAAAAACAACGGAGGGAAGCGTTCAGGGGTTTATTTAATACCAACAAAAATACACACGATCGCGGAAAAGGGGGAATAACACAATTGGTCCGTGACAGTAGGTCGACGGGGATCAATAATACTAACCTAAGCGGTAGGCAGCGAGGCGATATCAAATACCAGCACAATGTAGGGGATTCCAAAACAAGGGCGGCAGAGGTGTCAAATGGCGCCCAGCAAGTTAATATCGCGACACCCTTCTCTTGGATCGCCTGGGCTTAAATACAGTCTTGATGAGCTTGAATTGGCTGCAATTACGACGTCAGGAAGGCTCCCTCTGGAACAAAACACGATTTGACCAACATTGTGACAGCCAATGCTGACCAAAAATGACATAATGTCCGGGTTATATACAAAGTGTGGCGTGTGGATGTTAATTTCTGGGTTGGCCAGTGTCCTCGCAGATGATTTGTCGATCAATAAATTCATTGCGGATTGGTTGTAGTGCCAGGCGACAGCGACAAAAATAGAACCATTACTTACTTTCATATATCGCTTTGCTGGCCCATTTCACGTGCATGAACGTTGCATGTCGCTTCGCCGCAAGAGGGTTGGCGATTTTCGCCTCGTTGCGCTCGTTCCATAGAAAATGTTTTGAACGCAAGCGATGTCACCTCCCGTGTGTTTTGCCCTTTAGTCTTTAGGATGATTGATCATATTATAGCCATTTCAAAATGTATTCATCTTCGTCTAGTTTTCATCGACAGTAACTCAAAATGTTTTCGTCTGTTAAATTCCAAAGTTTTAGTCGGAAAAATAAAGGTTTGCAACAATTTCAAATGAATATAGACGAGCACATCTTTTTGCGTCCTACAAGGACACCGGCAACTTTGTGATGATAATACACACTCAGCAGGAAAAACAGCGCAATTTTTTTTTAAATTAAACCAACCTGGAGGCCACGAACTGTATGTAAAAAAAAAAAAAAAAAAAAAGTTGTCAAAGCATTTAAGAGGATGCTTGCCACGCTAAAGTTGATGCTAATGCTAACCCGAATGCTATGCTGATGCGATGAGTTACATTTAGTGTATGATGATTACTCAGCACAGACCTTTAAATGCTAAAGCGGCATTGCATATTCTCTCTTGCCAAGATAAGAAAACAAATTTTACCATGTTTACAAACAAGCCTGATGGAGGGCAGCCTAGCTTTAGACACATCCTAAACTCCCATGAGGAGAGTAAAGGAGATGCGCACCACATCTCACAATGCACGATGCAAGCTGACGTTCTAGACGTACAAAAAAAATGTCACGCCTTGTGAACATATGAAAGAAACTGCCGCATTTTTGTCTTGTTATGTTCTAATCTCGCAAGCCACGTTTTTAACTCGTTATCGTCACCCCATTGTCATGGGAAAAATAGTTTGTTGACAAAATATTTTCGTTATTGTCATTGTTGACGAAAACAACAATGTTCCCTGTTCGATGTTATTTTATATGCTGTCATAGTTTCTACTAATTTATTGTAACTCATTAACAAAACATTCTTGAGTACATGCCAGAAGCAGCGATGAAAGAAATTTCATATCATAGCGCAACTTTTTTGTGCTTGTCATCATGAGCGGAGTTTGACTTTTGGGTCGGGGGGGGCACAACATGTTGATGACCCCGAAACGCAGTGTCAGCTATAGAATTAACTTAAAATAATATTTTTAATAATAAGTTAAAAATGAGTGTTTTTCTGTTCCCATCATTCTGGAGGGGAATTGTAAATCAGGCTGCTTAGGACAGCTATGCTTTTCACCAAGATCCTCACCCATTGAACATGGTACGCCCACCGGTGTCGTGCCAATGTAATTACCTTGGTCAAAAATTGTATCCCCTGAGCAGAGCCACTGTGCTGCACTGATTTGCTTGATTTATGTGTTTTGGTGATGTAGTTATCTACGAGGTTTTAAAACATGGCCTATCCATCAGAAAGAAAACCTTTTTTTTTCAGTCTTATAACGTAACATACGTATTGAACCTAAAAAAGGCAATGTTTTACTGTTTTACTCGTAGGATGACCTATAACTGTTATAACTGTAATTAAAGTCCTGTATGGAGTTTCTCCAGTTTAATAAATGTTGATGTCCAAAATATATAACTGTGGTTCTTTTCTGGCTTCAATTAATTGTTTAAGTCGACATAACTCATAACTAATGTGTGTGTATGTGTGTGTGCGCTCCCGCAGCCAGGGGTTACAATTTTTGACGGGGCTAACTACATTAGCAAGACACCGGTGGTGGCTCTGTTGTACAATTAGCGTCTTTAGTGTGGCAAATTGAAACTCCGCTCACCATTTTGGCGGTGCTCTCTGGCATTTTATGGTCCACATTTTCAATCCTTGGTTCTTGCTCAGTCGTTGTTGTCGCTTTTAAAAGCTTAGGTTTGAAAAAATTACAGATATCCATCTTGCGTCATCGGTTCTCAGGTGGTTTTGGCTAAGCAAACCAAATGACCGTCTAAGGTGCTAGTCACATGATCTGTTGGAAAAATAATTGTGATTTCATTAATTTTTGTTGTTTATTTTATTGCTTTACAACTTCCATAGACAATATTTTACCAGAAAACTCTTAATTTTAAAATCATATATAGGACAGTCAATTACATGCAATGACACTTTTCGGCCACCAGGGGGGCTGCCCCCCCGGCCCCCCTTAACCTCCGCGTATGCTTGTCGTGGTATACAGCCATATGACAGGATCAGCAAAGAGCTTCATTTTCATACAAATTGCCACCCATGACATTTTACATACTACGTAGTAATTCCACGCGCTATTCTGGAGCCGGGAATGGACTAAATATGTTTGATGGAATAGGGATTGTCAGTCAGCAACACCCTTCGATATTCTGGTGACACATGACCTGTAATTAGAGAGAAAAACAGAAACCATGTTTACTAGTGTCCTTCAGTGCGCATCTCATTTTCTGGCAAAACACTCATATGCTTTTCCATCAATCATAAGAACTTTCATCCAACAAACAGCCCCTCACCCCCCAAATAAATTACAATCATACCACACTGGAACGCTAATGGATTATGGTCAAATGAAGAAAAAAAAAAATCAACAACGGGTCTCTTGGTATTGCAGGCGGAATCTTGGCACGAGGGCAAAGATATACACGAGAAAGCTGGCAGAGTGGAGGATGGAAACGGCATAAGTGAGTGAGGGAGGGAGAGTAGTGAGAGTTCGACAGTAATAAAGCAGGGTGACTCTGCAGCCAACACCAATAATAGAAGTGAATAACATAGAAATATTGTAAGGGCATCACTCAATATCACCCTGAATATCTGCTGCCTTTATAACACACACAAACGCACAAATTCAGAGCCCTTTGGCCTTTTGTTACATTACAGAGGTCTCTGTAATCTTGTTGACTGACAACCTTATTGCCAAGCAATGTAACCATCACTCTACATGTCAAAAGGTTATCCATTTGACTTGACTGATGTGTTTTTAATGGATGCAGTTCATGAAGACGGCGACCGTCTTCATTCATTTCTAAATGTTTGTTACAAAAATATTCCCATAAGAGATATTATATACAATAAGGATTTTATTTGATGTCATGTCTAAACTTTTGAGTGAGGAACTCATTGAGTTAAGACGCCTTTCAGCTACAAAACTCAATGACTGACAGACATTTTCAAAGCAGCCAACCCCTTATTTTCCGGCCATTTAAGAGCATTTTTCAAGACCCAATTCTGAGTCTCCTATAAAGTGCCTTGCTGTCTTATTAGCAGTCTGCTGCTGATGATTTAGCCTGTTTGAGTTTTCTACTAGCCTCCTGACACTAAAGCGGATGATCCAAAACGGTTTGTGTCTTATTTTAAAAAGTTTGAAACTAAAAGAGAATATCCGAGAATCTCATCTTTCACCCAGGCGGTTGCTTTTCCAGACAGGAGACTCACAATAAAAGCTACTTTATCTTAATCCTGGGAGGACATAACTAGCTCCTGATAAAAACAAGAGTGCATGGAAGGCTTTGTTTGCTACTTCCCTTGTGAAAGAGAGGTTTGAGACGCCGCGTAGTATGATAATTGTGGCGAGCTGAGAAGAGTCTACCTCTATCCCCAGGACTCCCACACTGGACGAAAGACTCCATTATCTCCAGAAGGGACTGCTCGTGCTGGCCAACCAGCTGGCCTTGGTTGTGGTGAGAGCATGGCTTAACGACTCTGAATCAGCAGGGTCCATTTTAAGGCCAGATTGTTCTGTAATGATTTGTGACGAGTTGGA